>NW_026777647.1:0-157634 GCF_028023285.1 Balaenoptera ricei
TTATAATGGGGTTTAGCTGCTTTTCACTGCTGTGTTTATGCCGCTTTACACCCACTTGACACACTAACAGAGAGATATCAATACATAGGTTTTAAGATTATTACTAGTCAGATATATTCTTGTGCGGTGAATAGGGTGTGTTGAGTCCAGTTCTCTGAGCAAGGAGTAGGTCTTGTCTATTACATATTGGGTTTATGGAACGGTATCTGAGCTAATTTGAAACCCTTGTTTTATGTATCACCCCACCTCACCTTTCCCGTTAAGCAGCCATAGTGTGTTTTCTGCATGTGTGACTCTGTTCTGTTTTGTAATTCAGTTCAAGTGTGACGCTTTTTACATTCCCTCTATAAGTGATACCTTATGAGAAGTGTCCTTTTCTGTGTGACTTATTTCACTTAGAATCGTCGTACCTAAATCCACTCATCATGCTGCTACTAGCCTTATGACATTGATTTCATGGCTGAGTGATATTCCATTGTACATAAGGACCACAACTTCTTTATCCATTTTTCTCTTTCCTGGGATATTGAAGGTGGAATGAAGTGGAGGTCCTTGTCAACAGAGCAGCCCTAAACTTTGGGGTGCTTGTGTCTTGCTGATTTTTCATTTTCCCAATTTATACCCCCATGAGTGGAAGTGCCCTATGCTCTCTAAGCTGTGTTTTTTAGATGTTTCAGGACACACCGTACACTTCTCCAGAGTGGCTGTTGGCAATTTACATCCCGCCCATCAGTGTAGCAAGGCTCCCATTTCTCCATGGCCTGTCCTGCATTTCTGGTTTTGAGACTTTATTCAGCATGGCCCTTTTGACCGATGGGTAGCGAGTCTTCTTTGTAGCCCTTATTTACCTTTCCAGGTTGCTTGTTTGGCCAAAAAGGGCGTATGCGTTTTTTCCTGAATATATTCAGGAAAAAACGCATACGCCCTTTTTGGCCAAGGGCATCATTGTCAACGTTTTGCCGCTTTTCATGTGCTTTAAAGGCGATTCGAATCTACCTCCTGAAATCTGTTTCCTGCAATTCGGCCTTGATTTCAAATCCTCTTCTTTGCCTTCCCTCAATATATTTGTGGACGAGAGTTATCATTTATAACTCTGCAGGTTTGTGAATTGCAGTGCCCTGAAGCTCCATTTTACAACTCGCTTTTTTGGGAGCTGGCCGCAAAAGCGCAGGATGGCTTCAGGCCCTGTTCTGCTTCCGGGGGCGATGATTAGCCTGTGGTTAATTCTTCTTCCTGATGGGAAAATAGAGTGACCTGTGCCTGTCCCAACACCAAGAGCTAGTCTCTCACTGGTTCCCCGTCTACCCGTTCATCCTCAGGACAAATTGCAACCTGTACAGAACAGGAGGTTAAAGGTGCTGATGCTCCAAGTAGGGAGATTGTTAGTAAAGCGGCTGGAATGGCGAACCCGGGCACAAGGAGAAGAGAAATGAGGTGCGTTTTAGAAACCTTTCCCCATCACATGGTGTACCATCTTTTTGTTTTCTCATGCATGTTTTCGATGTAGGAAGATCCCCTTGAACCTGGAGATTTGGGTCCCATGGGATGGGTACCACGCAGTAGTACTTTAAAGGGTCTGCGTTTGCTCACCCAACCTCACCAAACCTCTCAGCCCCAAGAGTGTCCACCCTTATGTCTCATCCAGCTGTGGGTCTAGATATGGTCAATCCAGGTTGCATCACAGCCCCTGAACGCATTGTGTAAGAATTTCTCTCTCTTTCATTGTCTTTGTTTCATGGGTTTGTAAAAGTAATTTATTTTTATAATGGCGTTTAGCTGCTTTTCACTGCTGTGTTTATGCCGCTTTACACCCACTTGACACACTAACAGAGAGATATCAATACATAGGTTTTAAGATTATTACTAGTCAGATATATTCTTGTGCGGTGAATAGGGTGTGTTGAGTCCAGTTCTCTGAGCAAGGAGTACGTCTTGTCTATTACATATTGGGTTTATGGAACGGTATCTGAGCTAATTTGAAACCCTTGTTTTATGTATCACCCCACCTCACCTTTCCCGTTAAGCAGCCATAGTGTGTTTTCTGCATGTGTGACTCTGTTCTGTTTTGTAATTCAGTTCAAGTGTAACGCTTTTGACATTCCCTCTATAAGTGATACCTTATGAGAAGTGTCCTTTTCTGTGTGACTTATTTCACTTAGAATCGTCGTACCTAAATTCACTCATCATGCTGCTACTAGCCTTATGACATTCATTTCATGGCTGAGTGATATTCCATTGTACATAAGGACCACAACTTCTTTATCCATTTTTCTCTTTCCTGGGATATTGAAGGTGGAATGAAGTGGAGGTCCTTGTCAACAGAGCAGCCCTAAACTTTGGGGTGCTTGTGTCTTGCTGATTTTTCATTTTCCCAATTTATACCCCCATGAGTGGAAGTGCCCTATGCTCTCTAAGCTGTGTTTTTTAGATGTTTCAGGACACACCGTACACTTCTCCAGAGTGGCTGTTGGCAATTTACATCCCGCCCATCAGTGTAGCAAGGCTCCCATTTCTCCATGGCCTGTCCTGCATTTCTGGTTTTGAGACTTTATTCAGCATGGCCCTTTTGACCGATGGGTAGCGAGTCTTCTTTGTAGCCCTGATTTGCCTTTCCAGGTTGCTTGGTTGGCCAAAAAGGGCGTATGCGTTTTTTCCTGAATATATTCAGGAAAAAACGCATACGCCCTTTTTGGCCAAGGGCATCATTGTCAACGTTTTGCCGCTTTTCATGTGCTTTAAAGGCGATTCGAATCTACCTCCTGAAATCTGTTTCCTGCAATTCGGCCTTGATTACAAATCCTCTTCTTTGCCTTCCCTCAATATATTTGTGGACGAGAGTTATCATTTATAACTCTGCAGGTTTGTGAATTGCAGTGCCCTGAAGCTCCATTTTACAACTCGCTTTTTTGGGAGCTGGCCGCAAAAGCACAGGATGGCTTCAGGCCCTGTTCTGCTTTCGGGGGCGATGATTAGCCTGTGGTTAATTCTTCTTCCTGATGGGAAAATAGAGTGACCTGTGCCTGTCCCAACACCAAGAGCTAGTCTCTCACTGGTTCCCCGTGTACCCGTTCATCCTCAGGACAAATTGCAACCTGTACAGAACAGGAGGTTAAAGGTGCTGATGCTCCAAGTAGGGAGATTGTTAGTAAAGCGGCTGGAATGGCGAACCCGGGCACAAGGAGAAGAGAAATGAGGTGCGTTTTAGAAACCTTTCCCCATCACATGGTGTACCATCTTTTTGTTTTCTCATGCATGTTTTCGATGTAGGAAGATGCCCTTGAACCTGGAGATTTGGGACCCATGCGATGGGTACCACGCAGTATTACTTTAAAGGGTCTGCGTTTGCTCACCCAACCTCACCAAACCTCTCAGCCCCAAGAGTGTCCACCCTTATGTCTCATCCAGCTGTGGGTCTAGATATGGTCAATCCAGGTTGCATCACAGCCCCTGAACGCATTGTGTAAGAATTTCTCTCTCTTTCATTGTCTTTGTTTCATGGGTTTGTAAAAGTAATTTATTTTTATAATGGGGTTTAGCTGCTTTTCACTGCTGTGTTTATGCCGCTTTACACCCACTTGACACACTAACAGAGAGATATCAATACATAGGTTTTAAGATTATTACTAGTCAGATATATTCTTGTGCGGTGAATAGGGTGTGTTGAGTCCAGTTCTCTGAGCAAGGAGTAGGTCTTGTCTATTACATATTGGGTTTATGGAACGGTATCTGAGCTAATTTGAAACCCTTGTTTTATGTATCACCCCACCTCACCTTTCCCGTTAAGCAGCCATAGTGTGTTTTCTGCATGTGTGACTCTGTTCTGTTTTGTAATTCAGTTCAAGTGTGACGCTTTTTACATTCCCTCTATAAGTGATACCTTATGAGAAGTGTCCTTTTCTGTGTGACTTATTTCACTTAGAATCGTCGTACCTAAATCCACTCATCATGCTGCTACTAGCCTTATGACATTGATTTCATGGCTGAGTGATATTCCATTGTACATAAGGACCACAACTTCTTTATCCATTTTTCTCTTTCCTGGGATATTGAAGGTGGAATGAAGTGGAGGTCCTTGTCAACAGAGCAGCCCTAAACTTTGGGGTGCTTGTGTCTTGCTGATTTTTCATTTTCCCAATTTATACCCCCATGAGTGGAAGTGCCCTATGCTCTCTAAGCTGTGTTTTTTAGATGTTTCAGGACACACCGTACACTTCTCCAGAGTGGCTGTTGGCAATTTACATCCCGCCCATCAGTGTAGCAAGGCTCCCATTTCTCCATGGCCTGTCCTGCATTGCTGGTTTTGAGACGTTTTTCAGCATGGCCCTTTTGACCGATGGGTAGCGAGTCTTCTTTGTAGCGCTGATTTGCCTTTCCAGGTTGCTTGGTTGGCCAAAAACGGCGTATGCGTTTTTTCCTGAATATATTCAGGAAAAAACGCATACGCCCTTTTTGGCCAAGGGCATCATTGTCAACGTTTTGCCGCTTTTCATGTGCTTTAAAGGCGATTCGAATCTACCTCCTGAAATCTGTTTCCTGCAATTCTGCCTTGATTTCAAATCCTCTTCTTTGCCTTCCCTCAATATATTTGTGGACGAGAGTTATCATTTATAACTCTGCAGGTTTGTGAATTGCAGTGCCCTGAAGCTTCATTTTACAACTCGCATTTTTGGGAGCTGGCCTCAAAAGCGCAGGATGGCTTCAGGCCCTGTTCTGCTTCCGGGGGGGAAGATGAGCCTGTGGTTAATTCTTATTCCTGATTGGAAAATAGTGTGACCTGTGCCTGTCCCAACACCAAGAGCTAGTCTCTCACTGGTTCCCCATGTACCCGTTCATCCTCAGGACAAATTGCAACCTGTACGGAACAGGAGGTTAAAGGTGCTGATGCTCCAAGTAGGGAGATTGTTAGTAAAGCGGCTGGAATGGCGAACCCGGGCACAAGGAGAAGAGAAATGAGGTGCGTTTTAGAAACCTTTCCCCATCACATGGTGTACCATCTTTTTGTTTTCTCATGCATGTTTTCGATGTAGGAAGATGCCCTTGAACCTGGAGATTTGGGACCCATGCGATGGGTACCACGCAGTATTACTTTAAAGGGTCTGCGTTTGCTCACCCAACCTCACCAAACCTCTCAGCCCCAAGAGTGTCCACCCTTATGTCTCATCCAGCTGTGGGTCTAGATATGGTCAATCCAGGTTGCATCACAGCCCCTGAACGCATTGTGTAAGAATTTCTCTCTCTTTCATTGTCTTTGTTTCATGGGTTTGTAAAAGTAATTTATTTTTATAATGGCGTTTAGCTGCTTTTCACTGCTGTGTTTATGCCGCTTTACACCCACTTGACACACTAACAGAGAGATATCAATACATAGGTTTTAAGATTATTACTAGTCAGATATATTCTTGTGCGGTGAATAGGGTGTGTTGAGTCCAGTTCTCTGAGCAAGGAGTACGTCTTGTCTATTACATATTGGGTTTATGGAACGGTATCTGAGCTAATTTGAAACCCTTGTTTTATGTATCACCCCACCTCACCTTTCCCGTTAAGCAGCCATAGTGTGTTTTCTGCATGTGTGACTCTGTTCTGTTTTGTAATTCAGTTCAAGTGTAACGCTTTTGACATTCCCTCTATAAGTGATACCTTATGAGAAGTGTCCTTTTCTGTGTGACTTATTTCACTTAGAATCGTCGTACCTAAATTCACTCATCATGCTGCTACTAGCCTTATGACATTCATTTCATGGCTGAGTGATATTCCATTGTACATAAGGACCACAACTTCTTTATCCATTTTTCTCTTTCCTGGGATATTGAAGGTGGAATGAAGTGGAGGTCCTTGTCAACAGAGCAGCCCTAAACTTTGGGGTGCTTGTGTCTTGCTGATTTTTCATTTTCCCAATTTATACCCCCATGAGTGGAAGTGCCCTATGCTCTCTAAGCTGTGTTTTTTAGATGTTTCAGGACACACCGTACACTTCTCCAGAGTGGCTGTTGGCAATTTACATCCCGCCCATCAGTGTAGCAAGGCTCCCATTTCTCCATGGCCTGTCCTGCATTTCTGGTTTTGAGACTTTATTCAGCATGGCCCTTTTGACCGATGGGTAGCGAGTCTTCTTTGTAGCCCTGATTTGCCTTTCCAGGTTGCTTGGTTGGCCAAAAAGGGCGTATGCGTTTTTTCCTGAATATATTCAGGAAAAAACGCATACGCCCTTTTTGGCCAAGGGCATCATTGTCAACGTTTTGCCGCTTTTCATGTGCTTTAAAGGCGATTCGAATCTACCTCCTGAAATCTGTTTCCTGCAATTCGGCCTTGATTACAAATCCTCTTCTTTGCCTTCCCTCAATATATTTGTGGACGAGAGTTATCATTTATAACTCTGCAGGTTTGTGAATTGCAGTGCCCTGAAGCTCCATTTTACAACTCGCTTTTTTGGGAGCTGGCCGCAAAAGCACAGGATGGCTTCAGGCCCTGTTCTGCTTTCGGGGGCGATGATTAGCCTGTGGTTAATTCTTCTTCCTGATGGGAAAATAGAGTGACCTGTGCCTGTCCCAACACCAAGAGCTAGTCTCTCACTGGTTCCCCGTGTACCCGTTCATCCTCAGGACAAATTGCAACCTGTACAGAACAGGAGGTTAAAGGTGCTGATGCTCCAAGTAGGGAGATTGTTAGTAAAGCGGCTGGAATGGCGAACCCGGGCACAAGGAGAAGAGAAATGAGGTGCGTTTTAGAAACCTTTCCCCATCACATGGTGTACCATCTTTTTGTTTTCTCATGCATGTTTTCGATGTAGGAAGATGCCCTTGAACCTGGAGATTTGGGACCCATGCGATGGGTACCACGCAGTATTACTTTAAAGGGTCTGCGTTTGCTCACCCAACCTCACCAAACCTCTCAGCCCCAAGAGTGTCCACCCTTATGTCTCATCCAGCTGTGGGTCTAGATATGGTCAATCCAGGTTGCATCACAGCCCCTGAACGCATTGTGTAAGAATTTCTCTCTCTTTCATTGTCTTTGTTTCATGGGTTTGTAAAAGTAATTTATTTTTATAATGGGGTTTAGCTGCTTTTCACTGCTGTGTTTATGCCGCTTTACACCCACTTGACACACTAACAGAGAGATATCAATACATAGGTTTTAAGATTATTACTAGTCAGATATATTCTTGTGCGGTGAATAGGGTGTGTTGAGTCCAGTTCTCTGAGCAAGGAGTAGGTCTTGTCTATTACATATTGGGTTTATGGAACGGTATCTGAGCTAATTTGAAACCCTTGTTTTATGTATCACCCCACCTCACCTTTCCCGTTAAGCAGCCATAGTGTGTTTTCTGCATGTGTGACTCTGTTCTGTTTTGTAATTCAGTTCAAGTGTGACGCTTTTTACATTCCCTCTATAAGTGATACCTTATGAGAAGTGTCCTTTTCTGTGTGACTTATTTCACTTAGAATCGTCGTACCTAAATCCACTCATCATGCTGCTACTAGCCTTATGACATTGATTTCATGGCTGAGTGATATTCCATTGTACATAAGGACCACAACTTCTTTATCCATTTTTCTCTTTCCTGGGATATTGAAGGTGGAATGAAGTGGAGGTCCTTGTCAACAGAGCAGCCCTAAACTTTGGGGTGCTTGTGTCTTGCTGATTTTTTATTTTCCCAATTTATACCCCCATGAGTGGAAGTGCCCTATGCTCTCTAAGCTGTGTTTTTTAGATGTTTCAGGACACACCGTACACTTCTCCAGAGTGGCTGTTGGCAATTTACATCCCGCCCATCAGTGTAGCAAGGCTCCCATTTCTCCATGGCCTGTCCTGCATTGCTGGTTTTGAGACGTTTTTCAGCATGGCCCTTTTGACCGATGGGTAGCGAGTCTTCTTTGTAGCGCTGATTTGCCTTTCCAGGTTGCTTGGTTGGCCAAAAACGGCGTATGCGTTTTTTCCTGAATATATTCAGGAAAAAACGCATACGCCCTTTTTGGCCAAGGGCATCATTGTCAACGTTTTGCCGCTTTTCATGTGCTTTAAAGGCGATTCGAATCTACCTCCTGAAATCTGTTTCCTGCAATTCTGCCTTGATTTCAAATCCTCTTCTTTGCCTTCCCTCAATATATTTGTGGACGAGAGTTATCATTTATAACTCTGCAGGTTTGTGAATTGCAGTGCCCTGAAGCTTCATTTTACAACTCGCATTTTTGGGAGCTGGCCTCAAAAGCGCAGGATGGCTTCAGGCCCTGTTCTGCTTCCGGGGGGGAAGATGAGCCTGTGGTTAATTCTTATTCCTGATTGGAAAATAGTGTGACCTGTGCCTGTCCCAACACCAAGAGCTAGTCTCTCACTGGTTCCCCATGTACCCGTTCATCTTCAGGACAAATTGCAACCTGTACGGAACAGGAGGTTAAAGGTGCTGATGCTCCAAGTAGGGAGATTGTTAGTAAAGCGGCTGGAATGGCGAACCCGGGCACAAGGAGAAGAGAAATGAGGTGCGTTTTAGAAACCTTTCCCCATCACATGGTGTACCATCTTTTTGTTTTCTCATGCATGTTTTCGATGTAGGAAGATGCCCTTGAACCTGGAGATTTGGGACCCATGCGATGGGTACCACGCAGTATTACTTTAAAGGGTCTGCGTTTGCTCACCCAACCTCACCAAACCTCTCAGCCCCAAGAGTGTCCACCCTTATGTCTCATCCTGCTGTGGGTCTAGATATGGTCAATACAGGTTGCATCACAGCCCCTGAACGCATTGTGTAAGAATTTCTCTCTCTTTCATTGTCTTTGTTTCATGGGTTTGTAAAAGTAATTTATTTTTATAATGGGGTTTAGCTGCTTTTCACTGCTGTGTTTATGCCGCTTTACACCCACTTGACACACTAACAGAGAGATATCAATACATAGGTTTTAAGATTATTACTAGTCAGATATATTCTTGTGCGGTGAATAGGGTGTGTTGAGTCCAGTTCTCTGAGCAAGGAGTAGGTCTTGTCTATTACATATTGGGTTTATGGAACGGTATCTGAGCTAATTTGAAACCCTTGTTTTATGTATCACCCCACCTCACCTTTCCCGTTAAGCAGCTATAGTGTGTTTTCTGCATGTGTGACTCTGTTCTGTTTTGTAATTCAGTTCAAGTGTAACGGTTTTGACATTCCCTCTATAAGTGATACCTTATGAGAAGTGTCCTTTTCTGTGTGACTTATTTCACTTAGAATCGTCGTACCTAAATCCACTCATCATGCTGCTACTAGCCTTATGACATTGATTTCATGGCTGAGTGATATTCCATTGTACATAAGGACCACAACTTCTTTATCCATTTTTCTCTTTCCTGGGATATTGAAGGTGGAATGAAGTGGAGGTCCTTGTCAACAGAGCAGCCCTAAACTTTGGGGTGCTTGTGTCTTGCTGATTTTTCATTTTCCCAATTTATACCCCCATGAGTGGAAGTGCCCTATGCTCTCTAAGCTGTGTTTTTTAGATGTTTCATGACACACCGTACACTTCTCCAGAGTGGCTGTTGGCAATTTACATCCCGCCCATCAGTGTAGCAAGGCTCCCATTTCTCCATGGCCTGTCCTGCATTGCTGGTTTTGAGACTTTATTCAGCATGGCCCTTTTGACCGATGGGTAGCGAGTCTTCTTTGTAGCCCTGATTTACCTTTCCAGGTTGCTTGTTTGGCCAAAAAGGGCGTATGCGTTTTTTCCTGAATATATTCAGGAAAAAACGCATACGCCCTTTTTGGCCAAGGGCATCATTGTCAACATTTTGCCGCTTTTCATGTGCTTTAAAGGCGATTCGAATCTACCTCCTGAAATCTGTTTCCTGCAATTCGGCCTTGATTTCAAATCCTCTTCTTTGCCTTCCCTCAATATATTTGTGGACGAGAGTTATCATTTATAACTCTGCAGGTTTGTGAATTGCAGTGCCCTGAAGCTCCATTTTACAACTCGCTTTTTTGGGAGCTGGCCACAAAAGCGCAGGATGGCTTCAGGCCCTGTTCTGCTTTCGGGGGCGATGATTAGCCTGTGGTTAATTCTTCTTCCTGATGGGAAAATAGAGTGACCTGTGCCTGTCCCAACACCAAGAGCTAGTCTCTCACTGGTTCCCCGTGTACCCGTTCATCCTCAGGACAAATTGCAACCTGTACGGAACAGGAGGTTAAAGGTGCTGATGCTCCAAGTAGGGAGATTGTTAGTAAAGCGGCTGGAATGGCGAACCCGGGCACAAGGAGAAGAGAAATGAGGTGCGTTTTAGAAACCTTTCCCCATCACATGGTGTACCATCTTTTTGTTTTCTCATGCATGTTTTCGATGTAGGAAGATGCCCTTGAACCTGGAGATTTGGGACCCATGCGATGGGTACCACGCAGTATTACTTTAAAGGGTCTGCGTTTGCTCACCCAACCTCACCAAACCTCTCAGCCCCAAGAGTGTCCACCCTTATGTCTCATCCAGCTGTGGGTCTAGATATGGTCAATCCAGGTTGCATCACAGCCCCTGAACGCATTGTGTAAGAATTTCTCTCTCTTTCATTGTCTTTGTTTCATGGGTTTGTAAAAGTAATTTATTTTTATAATGGGGTTTAGCTGCTTTTCACTGCTGTGTTTATGCCGCTTTACACACACTTGACACACTAACAGAGAGATATCAATACATAGGTTTTAAGATTATTACTAGTCAGATATATTCTTGTGCGGTGAATAGGGTGTGTTGAGTCCAGTTCTCTGAGCAAGGAGTAGGTCTTGTCTATTACATATTGGGTTTATGGAACGGTATCTGAGCTAATTTGAAACCCTTGTTTTATGTATCACCCCACCTCACCTTTCCCGTTAAGCAGCTATAGTGTGTTTTCTGCATGTGTGACTCTGTTCTGTTTTGTAATTGAGTTCAAGTGTGACGCTTTTGACATTCCCTCTATAAGTGATACCTTATGAGAAGTGTCCTTTTCTGTGTGACTTATTTCACTTAGAATCGTCGTACCTAAATCCACTCATCATGCTGCTACTAGCCTTATGACATTGATTTCATGGCTGAGTGATATTCCATTGTACATAAGGACCACAACTTCTTTATCCATTTTTCTCTTTCCTGGGATATTGAAGGTGGAATGAAGTGGAGGTCCTTGTCAACAGAGCAGCCCTAAACTTGGGGCTGCTTGTGTCTTGCTGATTTTTCATTTTCCCAATTTATACCCCCATGAGTGGAAGTGCCCTATGCTCTCTAAGCTGTGTTTTTTAGATGTTTCAGGACACACCGTACACTTCTCCAGAGTGGCTGTTGGCAATTTACATCCCGCCCATCAGTGTAGCAAGGCTCCCATTTCTCCATGGCCTGTCCTGCATTTCTGGTTTTGAGACTTTATTCAGCATGGCCCTTTTGACCGATGGGTAGCGAGTCTTCTTTGTAGCCCTGATTTACCTTTCCAGGTTGCTTGTTTGGCCAAAAAGGGCGTATGCGTTTTTTCCTGAATATATTCAGGAAAAAACGCATACGCCCTTTTTGGCCAAGGGCATCATTGTCAACGTTTTGCCGCTTTTCATGTGCTTTAAAGGCGATTCGAATCTACCTCCTGAAATCTGTTTCCTGCAATTCGGCCTTGATTTCAAATCCTCTTCTTTGCCTTCCCTCAATATATTTGTGGACGAGAGTTATCATTTATAACTCTGCAGGTTTGTGAATTGCAGTGCCCTGAAGCTCCATTTTACAACTCGCTTTTTTGGGAGCTGGCCGCAAAAGCGCAGGATGGCTTCAGGCCCTGTTCTGCTTTCGGGGGCGATGATTAGCCTGTGGTTAATTCTTCTTCCTGATGGGAAAATAGAGTGACCTGTGCCTGTCCCAACACCAAGAGCTAGTCTCTCACTGGTTCCCCGTGTACCCGTTCATCCTCAGGACAAATTGCAACCTATACAGAACAGGAGGTTAAAGGGGCTGATGCTCCAAGTAGGGAGATTGTTAGTAAAGCGGCTGGAATGGCGAACCCGGGCACAAGGAGAAGAGAAATGAGGTGCGTTTTAGAAACCTTTCCCCATCACATGGTGTACCATCTTTTTGTTTTCTCATGCATGTTTTCGATGTAGGAAGATGCCCTTGAACCTGGAGATTTGGGTCCCATGGGATGGGTACCACGCAGTAGTACTTTAAAGGGTCTGCGTTTGCTCACCCAACCTCACCAAACCTCTCAGCCCCAAGAGTGTCCACCCTTATGTCTCATCCAGCTGTGGGTCTAGATATGGTCAATCCAGGTTGCATCACAGCCCCTGAACGCATTGTGTAAGAATTTCTCTCTCTTTCACTGTCTTTGTTTCATGGGTTTGTAAAAGTAATTTATTTTTATAATGGGGTTTAGCTGCTTTTCACTGCTGTGTTTATGCCGCTTTACACCCACTTGACACACTAACAGAGAGATATCAATACATAGGTTTTAAGATTATTACTAGTCAGATATATTCTTGTGCGGTGAATAGGGTGTGTTGAGTCCAGTTCTCTGAGCAAGGAGTACGTCTTGTCTATTACATATTGGGTTTATGGAACGGTATCTGAGCTAATTTGAAACCCTTGTTTTATGTATCACCCCACCTCACCTTTCCCGTTAAGCAGCCATAGTGTGTTTTCTGCATGTGTGACTCTGTTCTGTTTTGTAATTGAGTTCAAGTGTGACGCTTTTGACATTCCCTCTATAAGTGATACCTTATGAGAAGTGTCCTTTTCTGTGTGACTTATTTCACTTAGAATCGTCGTACCTAAATCCACTCATCATGCTGCTACTAGCCTTATGACATTGATTTCATGGCTGAGTGATATTCCATTGTACATAAGGACCACAACTTCTTTATCCATTTTTCTCTTTCCTGGGATATTGAAGGTGGAATGAAGTGGAGGTCCTTGTCAACAGAGCAGCCCTAAACTTTGGGCTGCTTGTGTCTTGCTGATTTTTCATTTTCCCAATTTATACCCCCATGAGTGGAAGTGCCCTATGCTCTCTAAGCTGTGTTTTTTAGATGTTTCAGGACACACCGTACACTTCTCCAGAGTGGCTGTTGGCAATTTACATCCCGCCCATCAGTGTAGCAAGGCTCCCATTTCTCCATGGCCTGTCCTGCATTTCTGGTTTTGAGACTTTATTCAGCATGGCCCTTTTGACCGATGGGTAGCGAGTCTTCTTTGTAGCCCTGATTTGCCTTTCCAGGTTGCTTGGTTGGCCAAAAAGGGCGTATGCGTTTTTTCCTGAATATATTCAGGAAAAAACGCATACGCCCTTTTTGGCCAAGGGCATCATTGTCAACGTTTTGCCGCTTTTCATGTGCTTTAAAGGCGATTCGAATCTACCTCCTGAAATCTGTTTCCTGCAATTCGGCCTTGATTACAAATCCTCTTCTTTGCCTTCCCTCAATATATTTGTGGACGAGAGTTATCATTTATAACTCTGCAGGTTTGTGAATTGCAGTGCCCTGAAGCTCCATTTTACAACTCGCTTTTTTGGGAGCTGGCCGCAAAAGCACAGGATGGCTTCAGGCCCTGTTCTGCTTTCGGGGGCGATGATTAGCCTGTGGTTAATTCTTCTTCCTGATGGGAAAATAGAGTGACCTGTGCCTGTCCCAACACCAAGAGCTAGTCTCTCACTGGTTCCCCGTGTACCCGTTCATCCTCAGGACAAATTGCAACCTGTACAGAACAGGAGGTTAAAGGTGCTGATGCTCCAAGTAGGGAGATTGTTAGTAAAGCGGCTGGAATGGCGAACCCGGGCACAAGGAGAAGAGAAATGAGGTGCGTTTTAGAAACCTTTCCCCATCACATGGTGTACCATCTTTTTGTTTTCTCATGCATGTTTTCGATGTAGGAAGATCCCCTTGAACCTGGAGATTTGGGACCCATGCGATGGGTACCACGCAGTATTACTTTAAAGGGTCTGCGTTTGCTCACCCAACCTCACCAAACCTCTCAGCCCCAAGAGTGTCCACCCTTATGTCTCATCCAGCTGTGGGTCTAGATATGGTCAATCCAGGTTGCATCACAGCCCCTGAACGCATTGTGTAAGAATTTCTCTCTCTTTCATTGTCTTTGTTTCATGGGTTTGTAAAAGTAATTTATTTTTATAATGGGGTTTAGCTGCTTTTCACTGCTGTGTTTATGCCGCTTTACACCCACTTGACACACTAACAGAGAGATATCAATACATAGGATTTAAGATTATTACTAGTCAGATATATTCTTGTGCGGTGAATAGGGTGTGTTGAGTCCAGTTCTCTGAGCAAGGAGTAGGTCTTGTCTATTACATATTGGGTTTATGGAACGGTATCTGAGCTAATTTGAAACCCTTGTTTTATGTATCACCCCACCTCACCTTTCCCGTTAAGCAGCCATAGTGTGTTTTCTGCATGTGTGACTCTGTTCTGTTTTGTAATTCAGTTCAAGTGTGACGCTTTTTACATTCCCTCTATAAGTGATACCTTATGAGAAGTGTCCTTTTCTGTGTGACTTATTTCACTTAGAATCGTCGTACCTAAATCCACTCATCATGCTGCTACTAGCCTTATGACATTGATTTCATGGCTGAGTGATATTCCATTGTACATAAGGACCACAACTTCTTTATCCATTTTTCTCTTTCCTGGGATATTGAAGGTGGAATGAAGTGGAGGTCCTTGTCAACAGGGCAGCCCTAAACTTTGGGGTGCTTGTGTCTTGCTGATTTTTCATTTTCCCAATTTATACCCCCATGAGTGGAAGTGCCCTATGCTCTCTAAGCTGTGTTTTTTAGATGTTTCAGGACACACCGTACACTTCTCCAGAGTGGCTGTTGGCAATTTACATCCCGCCCATCAGTGTAGCAAGGCTCCCATTTCTCCATGGCCTGTCCTGCATTTCTGGTTTTGAGACTTTATTCAGCATGGCCCTTTTGACCGATGGGTAGCGAGTCTTCTTTGTAGCCCTGATTTACCTTTCCAGGTTGCTTGTTTGGCCAAAAAGGGCGTATGCGTTTTTTCCTGAATATATTCAGGAAAAAACGCATACGCCCTTTTTGGCCAAGGGCATCATTGTCAACGTTTTGCCGCTTTTCATGTGCTTTAAAGGCGATTCGAATCTACCTCCTGAAATCTGTTTCCTGCAATTCGGCCTTGATTTCAAATCCTCTTCTTTGCCTTCCCTCAATATATTTGTGGACGAGAGTTATCATTTATAACTCTGCAGGTTTGTGAATTGCAGTGCCCTGAAGCTCCATTTTACAACTCGCTTTTTTGGGAGCTGGCCGCAAAAGCGCAGGATGGCTTCAGGCCCTGTTCTGCTTTCGGGGGCGATGATTAGCCTGTGGTTAATTCTTCTTCCTGATGGGAAAATAGAGTGACCTGTGCCTGTCCCAACACCAAGAGCTAGTCTCTCACTGGTTCCCCGTCTACCCGTTCATCCTCAGGACAAATTGCAACCTGTACAGAACAGGAGGTTAAAGGTGCTGATGCTCCAAGTAGGGAGATTGTTAGTAAAGCGGCTGGAATGGCGAACCCGGGCACAAGGAGAAGAGAAATGAGGTGCGTTTTAGAAACCTTTCCCCATCACATGGTGTACCATCTTTTTGTTTTCTCATGCATGTTTTCGATGTAGGAAGATCCCCTTGAACCTGGAGATTTGGGTCCCATGGGATGGGTACCACGCAGTAGTACTTTAAAGGGTCTGCGTTTGCTCACCCAACCTCACCAAACCTCTCAGCCCCAAGAGTGTCCACCCTTATGTCTCATCCAGCTGTGGGTCTAGATATGGTCAATCCAGGTTGCATCACAGCCCCTGAACGCATTGTGTAAGAATTTCTCTCTCTTTCATTGTCTTTGTTTCATGGGTTTGTAAAAGTAATTTATTTTTATAATGGCGTTTAGCTGCTTTTCACTGCTGTGTTTATGCCGCTTTACACCCACTTGACACACTAACAGAGAGATATCAATACATAGGTTTTAAGATTATTACTAGTCAGATATATTCTTGTGCGGTGAATAGGGTGTGTTGAGTCCAGTTCTCTGAGCAAGGAGTACGTCTTGTCTATTACATATTGGGTTTATGGAACGGTATCTGAGCTAATTTGAAACCCTTGTTTTATGTATCACCCCACCTCACCTTTCCCGTTAAGCAGCCATAGTGTGTTTTCTGCATGTGTGACTCTGTTCTGTTTTGTAATTCAGTTCAAGTGTAACGCTTTTGACATTCCCTCTATAAGTGATACCTTATGAGAAGTGTCCTTTTCTGTGTGACTTATTTCACTTAGAATCGTCGTACCTAAATTCACTCATCATGCTGCTACTAGCCTTATGACATTCATTTCATGGCTGAGTGATATTCCATTGTACATAAGGACCACAACTTCTTTATCCATTTTTCTCTTTCCTGGGATATTGAAGGTGGAATGAAGTGGAGGTCCTTGTCAACAGAGCAGCCCTAAACTTTGGGGTGCTTGTGTCTTGCTGATTTTTCATTTTCCCAATTTATACCCCCATGAGTGGAAGTGCCCTATGCTCTCTAAGCTGTGTTTTTTAGATGTTTCAGGACACACCGTACACTTCTCCAGAGTGGCTGTTGGCAATTTACATCCCGCCCATCAGTGTAGCAAGGCTCCCATTTCTCCATGGCCTGTCCTGCATTTCTGGTTTTGAGACTTTATTCAGCATGGCCCTTTTGACCGATGGGTAGCGAGTCTTCTTTGTAGCCCTGATTTGCCTTTCCAGGTTGCTTGGTTGGCCAAAAAGGGCGTATGCGTTTTTTCCTGAATATATTCAGGAAAAAACGCATACGCCCTTTTTGGCCAAGGGCATCATTGTCAACGTTTTGCCGCTTTTCATGTGCTTTAAAGGCGATTCGAATCTACCTCCTGAAATCTGTTTCCTGCAATTCGGCCTTGATTACAAATCCTCTTCTTTGCCTTCCCTCAATATATTTGTGGACGAGAGTTATCATTTATAACTCTGCAGGTTTGTGAATTGCAGTGCCCTGAAGCTCCATTTTACAACTCGCTTTTTTGGGAGCTGGCCGCAAAAGCACAGGATGGCTTCAGGCCCTGTTCTGCTTTCGGGGGCGATGATTAGCCTGTGGTTAATTCTTCTTCCTGATGGGAAAATAGAGTGACCTGTGCCTGTCCCAACACCAAGAGCTAGTCTCTCACTGGTTCCCCGTGTACCCGTTCATCCTCAGGACAAATTGCAACCTGTACAGAACAGGAGGTTAAAGGTGCTGATGCTCCAAGTAGGGAGATTGTTAGTAAAGCGGCTGGAATGGCGAACCCGGGCACAAGGAGAAGAGAAATGAGGTGCGTTTTAGAAACCTTTCCCCATCACATGGTGTACCATCTTTTTGTTTTCTCATGCATGTTTTCGATGTAGGAAGATGCCCTTGAACCTGGAGATTTGGGACCCATGCGATGGGTACCACGCAGTATTACTTTAAAGGGTCTGCGTTTGCTCACCCAACCTCACCAAACCTCTCAGCCCCAAGAGTGTCCACCCTTATGTCTCATCCAGCTGTGGGTCTAGATATGGTCAATCCAGGTTGCATCACAGCCCCTGAACGCATTGTGTAAGAATTTCTCTCTCTTTCATTGTCTTTGTTTCATGGGTTTGTAAAAGTAATTTATTTTTATAATGGGGTTTAGCTGCTTTTCACTGCTGTGTTTATGCCGCTTTACACCCACTTGACACACTAACAGAGAGATATCAATACATAGGTTTTAAGATTATTACTAGTCAGATATATTCTTGTGCGGTGAATAGGGTGTGTTGAGTCCAGTTCTCTGAGCAAGGAGTAGGTCTTGTCTATTACATATTGGGTTTATGGAACGGTATCTGAGCTAATTTGAAACCCTTGTTTTATGTATCACCCCACCTCACCTTTCCCGTTAAGCAGCCATAGTGTGTTTTCTGCATGTGTGACTCTGTTCTGTTTTGTAATTCAGTTCAAGTGTGACGCTTTTTACATTCCCTCTATAAGTGATACCTTATGAGAAGTGTCCTTTTCTGTGTGACTTATTTCACTTAGAATCGTCGTACCTAAATCCACTCATCATGCTGCTACTAGCCTTATGACATTGATTTCATGGCTGAGTGATATTCCATTGTACATAAGGACCACAACTTCTTTATCCATTTTTCTCTTTCCTGGGATATTGAAGGTGGAATGAAGTGGAGGTCCTTGTCAACAGAGCAGCCCTAAACTTTGGGGTGCTTGTGTCTTGCTGATTTTTCATTTTCCCAATTTATACCCCCATGAGTGGAAGTGCCCTATGCTCTCTAAGCTGTGTTTTTTAGATGTTTCAGGACACACCGTACACTTCTCCAGAGTGGCTGTTGGCAATTTACATCCCGCCCATCAGTGTAGCAAGGCTCCCATTTCTCCATGGCCTGTCCTGCATTTCTGG
Source organism: Balaenoptera ricei (assembly GCF_028023285.1). NCBI lineage: Eukaryota > Metazoa > Chordata > Mammalia > Artiodactyla > Balaenopteridae > Balaenoptera > Balaenoptera ricei. The sequence continues at coordinate 18,379 of NW_026777647.1, forward strand.
TTTTGAGACTTTATTCAGCATGGCCCTTTTGACCGATGGGTAGCGAGTCTTCTTTGTAGCCCTTATTTACCTTTCCAGGTTGCTTGTTTGGCCAAAAAGGGCGTATGCGTTTTTTCCTGAATATATTCAGGAAAAAACGCATACGCCCTTTTTGGCCAAGGGCATCATTGTCAACGTTTTGCCGCTTTTCATGTGCTTTAAAGGCGATTCGAATCTACCTCCTGAAATCTGTTTCCTGCAATTCGGCCTTGATTTCAAATCCTCTTCTTTGCCTTCCCTCAATATATTTGTGGACGAGAGTTATCATTTATAACTCTGCAGGTTTGTGAATTGCAGTGCCCTGAAGCTCCATTTTACAACTCGCTTTTTTGGGAGCTGGCCGCAAAAGCGCAGGATGGCTTCAGGCCCTGTTCTGCTTTCGGGGGCGATGATTAGCCTGTGGTTAATTCTTCTTCCTGATGGGAAAATAGAGTGACCTGTGCCTGTCCCAACACCAAGAGCTAGTCTCTCACTGGTTCCCCGTCTACCCGTTCATCCTCAGGACAAATTGCAACCTGTACAGAACAGGAGGTTAAAGGTGCTGATGCTCCAAGTAGGGAGATTGTTAGTAAAGCGGCTGGAATGGCGAACCCGGGCACAAGGAGAAGAGAAATGAGGTGCGTTTTAGAAACCTTTCCCCATCACATGGTGTACCATCTTTTTGTTTTCTCATGCATGTTTTCGATGTAGGAAGATCCCCTTGAACCTGGAGATTTGGGTCCCATGGGATGGGTACCACGCAGTAGTACTTTAAAGGGTCTGCGTTTGCTCACCCAACCTCACCAAACCTCTCAGCCCCAAGAGTGTCCACCCTTATGTCTCATCCAGCTGTGGGTCTAGATATGGTCAATCCAGGTTGCATCACAGCCCCTGAACGCATTGTGTAAGAATTTCTCTCTCTTTCATTGTCTTTGTTTCATGGGTTTGTAAAAGTAATTTATTTTTATAATGGCGTTTAGCTGCTTTTCACTGCTGTGTTTATGCCGCTTTACACCCACTTGACACACTAACAGAGAGATATCAATACATAGGTTTTAAGATTATTACTAGTCAGATATATTCTTGTGCGGTGAATAGGGTGTGTTGAGTCCAGTTCTCTGAGCAAGGAGTACGTCTTGTCTATTACATATTGGGTTTATGGAACGGTATCTGAGCTAATTTGAAACCCTTGTTTTATGTATCACCCCACCTCACCTTTCCCGTTAAGCAGCCATAGTGTGTTTTCTGCATGTGGGACTCTGTTCTGTTTTGTAATTCAGTTCAAGTGTAACGCTTTTGACATTCCCTCTATAAGTGATACCTTATGAGAAGTGTCCTTTTCTGTGTGACTTATTTCACTTAGAATCGTCGTACCTAAATTCACTCATCATGCTGCTACTAGCCTTATGACATTCATTTCATGGCTGAGTGATATTCCATTGTACATAAGGACCACAACTTCTTTATCCATTTTTCTCTTTCCTGGGATATTGAAGGTGGAATGAAGTGGAGGTCCTTGTCAACAGAGCAGCCCTAAACTTTGGGGTGCTTGTGTCTTGCTGATTTTTCATTTTCCCAATTTATACCCCCATGAGTGGAAGTGCCCTATGCTCTCTAAGCTGTGTTTTTTAGATGTTTCAGGACACACCGTACACTTCTCCAGAGTGGCTGTTGGCAATTTACATCCCGCCCATCAGTGTAGCAAGGCTCCCATTTCTCCATGGCCTGTCCTGCATTTCTGGTTTTGAGACTTTATTCAGCATGGCCCTTTTGACCGATGGGTAGCGAGTCTTCTTTGTAGCCCTGATTTGCCTTTCCAGGTTGCTTGGTTGGCCAAAAAGGGCGTATGCGTTTTTTCCTGAATATATTCAGGAAAAAACGCATACGCCCTTTTTGGCCAAGGGCATCATTGTCAACGTTTTGCCGCTTTTCATGTGCTTTAAAGGCGATTCGAATCTACCTCCTGAAATCTGTTTCCTGCAATTCGGCCTTGATTACAAATCCTCTTCTTTGCCTTCCCTCAATATATTTGTGGACGAGAGTTATCATTTATAACTCTGCAGGTTTGTGAATTGCAGTGCCCTGAAGCTCCATTTTACAACTCGCTTTTTTGGGAGCTGGCCGCAAAAGCACAGGATGGCTTCAGGCCCTGTTCTGCTTTCGGGGGCGATGATTAGCCTGTGGTTAATTCTTCTTCCTGATGGGAAAATAGAGTGACCTGTGCCTGTCCCAACACCAAGAGCTAGTCTCTCACTGGTTCCCCGTGTACCCGTTCATCCTCAGGACAAATTGCAACCTGTACAGAACAGGAGGTTAAAGGTGCTGATGCTCCAAGTAGGGAGATTGTTAGTAAAGCGGCTGGAATGGCGAACCCGGGCACAAGGAGAAGAGAAATGAGGTGCGTTTTAGAAACCTTTCCCCATCACATGGTGTACCATCTTTTTGTTTTCTCATGCATGTTTTCGATGTAGGAAGATGCCCTTGAACCTGGAGATTTGGGACCCATGCGATGGGTACCACGCAGTATTACTTTAAAGGGTCTGCGTTTGCTCACCCAACCTCACCAAACCTCTCAGCCCCAAGAGTGTCCACCCTTATGTCTCATCCAGCTGTGGGTCTAGATATGGTCAATCCAGGTTGCATCACAGCCCCTGAACGCATTGTGTAAGAATTTCTCTCTCTTTCATTGTCTTTGTTTCATGGGTTTGTAAAAGTAATTTATTTTTATAATGGGGTTTAGCTGCTTTTCACTGCTGTGTTTATGCCGCTTTACACCCACTTGACACACTAACAGAGAGATATCAATACATAGGTTTTAAGATTATTACTAGTCAGATATATTCTTGTGCGGTGAATAGGGTGTGTTGAGTCCAGTTCTCTGAGCAAGGAGTAGGTCTTGTCTATTACATATTGGGTTTATGGAACGGTATCTGAGCTAATTTGAAACCCTTGTTTTATGTATCACCCCACCTCACCTTTCCCGTTAAGCAGCTATAGTGTGTTTTCTGCATGTGTGACTCTGTTCTGTTTTGTAATTCAGTTCAAGTGTAACGGTTTTGACATTCCCTCTATAAGTGATACCTTATGAGAAGTGTCCTTTTCTGTGTGACTTATTTCACTTAGAATCGTCGTACCTAAATCCACTCATCATGCTGCTACTAGCCTTATGACATTGATTTCATGGCTGAGTGATATTCCATTGTACATAAGGACCACAACTTCTTTATCCATTTTTCTCTTTCCTGGGATATTGAAGGTGGAATGAAGTGGAGGTCCTTGTCAACAGAGCAGCCCTAAACTTTGGGGTGCTTGTGTCTTGCTGATTTTTCATTTTCCCAATTTATACCCCCATGAGTGGAAGTGCCCTATGCTCTCTAAGCTGTGTTTTTTAGATGTTTCATGACACACCGTACACTTCTCCAGAGTGGCTGTTGGCAATTTACATCCCGCCCATCAGTGTAGCAAGGCTCCCATTTCTCCATGGCCTGTCCTGCATTGCTGGTTTTGAGACTTTATTCAGCATGGCCCTTTTGACCGATGGGTAGCGAGTCTTCTTTGTAGCCCTGATTTACCTTTCCAGGTTGCTTGTTTGGCCAAAAAGGGCGTATGCGTTTTTTCCTGAATATATTCAGGATAAAACGCATACGCCCTTTTTGGCCAAGGGCATCATTGTCAACATTTTGCCGCTTTTCATGTGCTTTAAAGGCGATTCGAATCTACCTCCTGAAATCTGTTTCCTGCAATTCGGCCTTGATTTCAAATCCTCTTCTTTGCCTTCCCTCAATATATTTGTGGACGAGAGTTATCATTTATAACTCTGCAGGTTTGTGAATTGCAGTGCCCTGAAGCTCCATTTTACAACTCGCTTTTTTGGGAGCTGGCCACAAAAGCGCAGGATGGCTTCAGGCCCTGTTCTGCTTTCGGGGGCGATGATTAGCCTTGGTTAATTCTTCTTCCTGATGGGAAAATAGAGTGACCTGTGCCTGTCCCAACACCAAGAGCTAGTCTCTCACTGGTTCCCCGTGTACCCGTTCATCCTCAGGACAAATTGCAACCTGTACGGAACAGGAGGTTAAAGGTGCTGATGCTCCAAGTAGGGAGATTGTTAGTAAAGCGGCTGGAATGGCGAACCCGGGCACAAGGAGAAGAGAAATGAGGTGCGTTTTAGAAACCTTTCCCCATCACATGGTGTACCATCTTTTTGTTTTCTCATGCATGTTTTCGATGTAGGAAGATGCCCTTGAACCTGGAGATTTGGGACCCATGCGATGGGTACCACGCAGTATTACTTTAAAGGGTCTGCGTTTGCTCACCCAACCTCACCAAACCTCTCAGCCCCAAGAGTGTCCACCCTTATGTCTCATCCAGCTGTGGGTCTAGATATGGTCAATCCAGGTTGCATCACAGCCCCTGAACGCATTGTGTAAGAATTTCTCTCTCTTTCATTGTCTTTGTTTCATGGGTTTGTAAAAGTAATTTATTTTTATAATGGGGTTTAGCTGCTTTTCACTGCTGTGTTTATGCCGCTTTACACCCACTTGACACACTAACAGAGAGATATCAATACATAGGTTTTAAGATTATTACTAGTCAGATATATTCTTGTGCGGTGAATAGGGTGTGTTGAGTCCAGTTCTCTGAGCAAGGAGTAGGTCTTGTCTATTACATATTGGGTTTATGGAACGGTATCTGAGCTAATTTGAAACCCTTGTTTTATGTATCACCCCACCTCACCTTTCCCGTTAAGCAGCTATAGTGTGTTTTCTGCATGTGTGACTCTGTTCTGTTTTGTAATTCAGTTCAAGTGTAACGGTTTTTACATTCCCTCTATAAGTGATACCTTATGAGAAGTGTCCTTTTCTGTGTGACTTATTTCACTTAGAATCGTCGTACCTAAATCCACTCATCATGCTGCTACTAGCCTTATGACATTGAATTCATGGCTGAGTGATATTCCATTGTACATAAGGACCACAACTTCTTTATCCATTTTTCCCTTTCCTGGGATATTTAAGTTGGAATGAAGTGGAGGTCCTTGTCAACAGAGCAGCCCTAAACTTTGGGCTGCTTGTGTCTTGCTGATTTTTCATTTTCCCAATTTATACCCCCATGAGTGGAAGTGCCCTATGCTCTCTAAGCTGTGTTTTTTAGATGTTTCAGGACACACCGTACACTTCTCCAGAGTGGCTGTTGGCAATTTACATCCCGCCCATCAGTGTAGCAAGGCTCCCATTTCTCCATGGCCTGTCCTGCATTTCTGGTTTTGAGACTTTTTTAAGCATGGCCCTTTTGACCGATGGGTAGGGAGTCTTCTTTGTAGCGCTGATTCGCCTTTCCAGGTTGCTTGGTTGGCCAAAAAGGGCGTATGCGTTTTTTCCTGAATATATTCAGGAAAAAACGCATACGCCCTTTTTGGCCAAGGGCATCATTGTCAACGTTTTGCCGCTTTTCATGTGCTTTAAAGGCGATTCGAATCTACCTCCTGAAATCTGTTTTCTGCAATTCTGCCTTGATTTCAAATCCTCTTCTTTGCCTTCCCTCAATGTATTTGTGGGCGAGAGTTATCATTTATAACTCTGCAGGTTTGTGAATTGCAGTGCCCTGAAGCTCCATTTTACAACTCGCTTTTTTGGGAGCTGGCCGCAAAAGCGCAGGATGGCTTCAGGCCCTGTTCTGCTTCCGGGGGGGAGGATGAGCCTCTGGTTAATTCTTCTTCCTGATGGGAAAATAGAGTGACCTGTGCCTGTCCCAACACCAAGAGCTAGTCTCTCACTGGTTCCCCGTCTACCCGTTCATCCTCAGGACAAATTGCAACCTGTACGGAACAGGAGGTTAAAGGTGCTGATGCTCCAAGTAGGGAGATTGTTAGTAAAGCGGCTGGAATGGCGAACCCGGGCACAAGGAGAAGAGAAATGAGGTGCGTTTTAGAAACCTTTCCCCATCACATGGTGTACCATCTTTTTGTTTTCTCATGCATGTTTTCGATGTAGGAAGATCCCCTTGAACCTGGAGATTTGGGACGCATGCGATGGGTACCACGCAGTATTACTTTAAAGGGTCTGCGTTTGCTCACCCAACCTCACCAAACCTCTCAGCCCCAAGAGTGTCCACCCTTATGTCTCATCCAGCTGTGGGTCTAGATATGGTCAATCCAGGTTGCATCACAGCCCCTGAACGCATTGTGTAAGAATTTCTCTCTCTTTCACTGTCTTTGTTTCATGGGTTTTTCAAAGTAATTTATTTTTATAATGGGGTTTAGCTGCTTTTCACTGCTGTGTTTATGCCGCTTTACACCCACTTGACACACTAACAGAGAGATATCAATACATAGGTTTTAAGATTATTACTAGTCAGATATATTCTTGTGCGGTGAATAGGGTGTGTTGAGTCCAGTTCTCTGAGCAAGGAGTAGGTCTTGTCTATTACATATTGGGTTTATGGAACGGTATCTGAGCTAATTTGAAACCCTTGTTTTATGTATCACCCCACCTCACCTTTCCCGTTAAGCAGCCATAGTGTGTTTTCTGCATGTGTGACTCTGTTCTGTTTTGTAATTGAGTTCAAGTGTGACGCTTTTGACATTCCCTCTATAAGTGATACCTTATGAGAAGTGTCCTTTTCTGTGTGACTTATTTCACTTAGAATCGTCGTACCTAAATCCACTCATCATGCTGCTACTAGCCTTATGACATTGATTTCATGGCTGAGTGATATTCCATTGTACATAAGGACCACAACTTCTTTATCCATTTTTCTCTTTCCTGGGATATTGAAGGTGGAATGAAGTGGAGGTCCTTGTCAACAGAGCAGCCCTAAACTTGGGGCTGCTTGTGTCTTGCTGATTTTTCATTTTCCCAATTTATACCCCCATGAGTGGAAGTGCCCTATGCTCTCTAAGCTGTGTTTTTTAGATGTTTCAGGACACACCGTACACTTCTCCAGAGTGGCTGTTGGCAATTTACATCCCGCCCATCAGTGTAGCAAGGCTCCCATTTCTCCATGGCCTGTCCTGCATTTCTGGTTTTGAGACTTTATTCAGCATGGCCCTTTTGACCGATGGGTAGCGAGTCTTCTTTGTAGCCCTGATTTACCTTTCCAGGTTGCTTGTTTGGCCAAAAAGGGCGTATGCGTTTTTTCCTGAATATATTCAGGAAAAAACGCATACGCCCTTTTTGGCCAAGGGCATCATTGTCAACGTTTTGCCGCTTTTCATGTGCTTTAAAGGCGATTCGAATCTACCTCCTGAAATCTGTTTCCTGCAATTCGGCCTTGATTTCAAATCCTCTTCTTTGCCTTCCCTCAATATATTTGTGGACGAGAGTTATCATTTATAACTCTGCAGGTTTGTGAATTGCAGTGCCCTGAAGCTCCATTTTACAACTCGCTTTTTTGGGAGCTGGCCGCAAAAGCGCAGGATGGCTTCAGGCCCTGTTCTGCTTTCGGGGGCGATGATTAGCCTGTGGTTAATTCTTCTTCCTGATGGGAAAATAGAGTGACCTGTGCCTGTCCCAACACCAAGAGCTAGTCTCTCACTGGTTCCCCGTCTACCCGTTCATCCTCAGGACAAATTGCAACCTATACAGAACAGGAGGTTAAAGGGGCTGATGCTCCAAGTAGGGAGATTGTTAGTAAAGCGGCTGGAATGGCGAACCCGGGCACAAGGAGAAGAGAAATGAGGTGCGTTTTAGAAACCTTTCCCCATCACATGTTGTACCATCTTTTTGTTTTCTCATGCATGTTTTCGATGTAGGAAGATGCCCTTGAACCTGGAGATTTGGGTCCCATGGGATGGGTACCACGCAGTAGTACTTTAAAGGGTCTGCGTTTGCTCACCCAACCTCACCAAACCTCTCAGCCCCAAGAGTGTCCACCCTTATGTCTCATCCAGCTGTGGGTCTAGATATGGTCAATCCAGGTTGCATCACAGCCCCTGAACGCATTGTGTAAGAATTTCTCTCTCTTTCACTGTCTTTGTTTCATGGGTTTGTAAAAGTAATTTATTTTTATAATGGGGTTTAGCTGCTTTTCACTGCTGTGTTTATGCCGCTTTACACCCACTTGACACACTAACAGAGAGATATCAATACATAGGTTTTAAGATTATTACTAGTCAGATATATTCTTGTGCGGTGAATAGGGTGTGTTGAGTCCAGTTCTCTGAGGAAGGAGTACGTCTTGTCTATTACATATTGGGTTTATGGAACGGTATCTGAGCTAATTTGAAACCCTTGTTTTATGTATCACCCCACCTCACCTTTCCCGTTAAGCAGCCATAGTGTGTTTTCTGCATGTGTGACTCTGTTCTGTTTTGTAATTGAGTTCAAGTGTGACGCTTTTGACATTCCCTCTATAAGTGATACCTTATGAGAAGTGTCCTTTTCTGTGTGACTTATTTCACTTAGAATCGTCGTACCTAAATCCACTCATCATGCTGCTACTAGCCTTATGACATTGATTTCATGGCTGAGTGATATTCCATTGTACATAAGGACCACAACTTCTTTATCCATTTTTCTCTTTCCTGGGATATTGAAGGTGGAATGAAGTGGAGGTCCTTGTCAACAGAGCAGCCCTAAACTTTGGGCTGCTTGTGTCTTGCTGATTTTTCATTTTCCCAATTTATACCCCCATGAGTGGAAGTGCCCTATGCTCTCTAAGCTGTGTTTTTTAGATGTTTCAGGACACACCGTACACTTCTCCAGAGTGGCTGTTGGCAATTTACATCCCGCCCATCAGTGTAGCAAGGCTCCCATTTCTCCATGGCCTGTCCTGCATTTCTGGTTTTGAGACTTTATTCAGCATGGCCCTTTTGACCGATGGGTAGCGAGTCTTCTTTGTAGCGCTGATTTGCCTTTCCAGGTTGCTTGGTTGGCCAAAAAGGGCGTATGCGTTTTTTCCTGAATATATTCAGGAAAAAACGCATACGCCCTTTTTGGCCAAGGGCATCATTGTCAACGTTTTGCCGCTTTTCATGTGCTTTAAAGGCGATTCGAATCTACCTCCTGAAATCGGTTTCCTGCAATTCGGCCTTGATTACAAATCCTCTTCTTTGCCTTCCCTCAATATATTTGTGGACGAGAGTTATCATTTATAACTCTGCAGGTTTGTGAATTGCAGTGCCCTGAAGCTCCATTTTACAACTCGCTTTTTTGGGAGCTGGCCGCAAAAGCGCAGGATGGCTTCAGGCCCTGTTCTGCTTTCGGGGGCGATGATTAGCCTGTGGTTAATTCTTCTTCCTGATGGGAAAATAGAGTGACCTGTGCCTGTCCCAACACCAAGAGCTAGTCTCTCACTGGTTCCCCGTGTACCCGTTCATCCTCAGGACAAATTGCAACCTGTACAGAACAGGAGGTTAAAGGTGCTGATGCTCCAAGTAGGGAGATTGTTAGTAAAGCGGCTGGAATGGCGAACCCGGGCACAAGGAGAAGAGAAATGAGGTGCGTTTTAGAAACCTTTCCCCATCACATGGTGTACCATCTTTTTGTTTTCTCATGCATGTTTTCGATGTAGGAAGATGCCCTTGAACCTGGAGATTTGGGACCCATGCGATGGGTACCACGCAGTATTACTTTAAAGGGTCTGCGTTTTCTCACCCAACCTCACCAAACCTCTCAGCCCCAAGAGTGTCCACCCTTATGTCTCATCCAGCTGTGGGTCTAGATATGGTCAATCCAGGTTGCATCACAGCCCCTGAACGCATTGTGTAAGAATTTCTCTCTCTTTCACTGTCTTTGTTTCATGGGTTTGTAAAAGTAATTTATTTTTATAATGGGGTTTAGCTGCTTTTCACTGCTGTGTTTATGCCGCTTTACACCCACTTGACACACTAACAGAGAGATATCAATACATAGGTTTTAAGATTATTACTAGTCAGATATATTCTTGTGCGGTGAATAGGGTGTGTTGAGTCCAGTTCTCTGAGCAAGGAGTACGTCTTGTCTATTACATATTGGGTTTATGGAACGGTATCTGAGCTAATTTGAAACCCTTGTTTTATGTATCACCCCACCTCACCTTTCCCGTTAAGCAGCCATAGTGTGTTTTCTGCATGTGTGACTCTGTTCTGTTTTGTAATTGAGTTCAAGTGTGACGCTTTTGACATTCCCTCTATAAGTGATACCTTATGAGAAGTGTCCTTTTCTGTGTGACTTATTTCACTTAGAATCGTCGTACCTAAATCCACTCATCATGCTGCTACTAGCCTTATGACATTGATTTCATGGCTGAGTGATATTCCATTGTACATAAGGACCACAACTTCTTTATCCATTTTTCTCTTTCCTGGGATATTGAAGGTGGAATGAAGTGGAGGTCCTTGTCAACAGAGCAGCCCTAAACTTTGGGGTGCTTGTGTCTTGCTGATTTTTCATTTTCCCAATTTATACCCCCATGAGTGGAAGTGCCCTATGCTCTCTAAGCTGTGTTTTTTAGATGTTTCAGGACACACCGTACACTTCTCCAGAGTGGCTGTTGGCAATTTACATCCCGCCCATCAGTGTAGCAAGGCTCCCATTTCTCCATGGCCTGTCCTGCATTTCTGGTTTTGAGACTTTTTTAAGCATGGCCGTTTTGACCGATGGGTAGCGAGTCTTCTTTGTAGCGCTGATTCGCCTTTCCAGGTTGCTTGGTTGGCCAAAAAGGGCGTATGCGTTTTTTCCTGAATATATTCAGGAAAAAACGCATACGCCCTTTTTGGCCAAGGGCATCATTGTCAACGTTTTGCCGCTTTTCATGTGCTTTAAAGGCGATTCGAATCTACCTCCTGAAATCTGTTTCCTGCAGTTCGGCCTTGATTACAAATCCTCTTCTTTGCCTTCCCTCAATATATTTGTGGACGAGAGTTATCATTTATAACTCTGCAGGTTTGTGAATTGCAGTGCCCTGAAGCTCCATTTTACAACTCGCTTTTTTGGGAGCTGGTCGCAAAAGCGCAGGATGGCTTCAGGCCCTGTTCTGCTTCCGGGGGGGAGGATGAGCCTCTGGTTAATTCTTCTTCCTGATGGGAAAATAGAGTGACCTGTGCCTGTCCCAACACCAAGAGCTAGTCTCTCACTGGTTCCCCGTCTACCCGTTCATCCTCAGGACAAATTGCAACCTGTGCGGAACAGGGGGTTAAAGGTGCTGATGCTCCAAGTAGGGAGATTGTTAGTAAAGCGGCTGGAATGGCGAACCCGGGCACAAGGAGAAGAGAAATGAGGTGCGTTTTAGAAACCTTTCCCCATCACATGGTGTACCATCTTTTTGTTTTCTCATGCATGTTTTCGATGTAGGAAGATCCCCTTGAACCTGGAGATTTGGGACGCATGCGATGGGTACCACGCAGTATTACTTTAAAGGGTCTGCGTTTGCTCACCCAACCTCACCAAACCTCTCAGCCCCAAGAGTGTCCACCCTTATGTCTCATCCAGCTGTGGGTCTAGATATGGTCAATCCAGGTTGCATCACAGCCCCTGAACGCATTGTGTAAGAATTTCTCTCTCTTTCACTGTCTTTGTTTCATGGGTTTTTCAAAGTAATTTATTTTTATAATGGGGTTTAGCTGCTTTTCACTGCTGTGTTTATGCCGCTTTACACCCACTTGACACACTAACAGAGAGATATCAATACATAAGTTTTAAGATTATTACTAGTCAGATATATTCTTGTGCGGTGAATAGGGTGTGTTGAGTCCAGTTCTCTGAGCAAGGAGTAGGTCTTGTCTATTACATATTGGGTTTATGGAACGGTATCTGAGCTAATTTGAAACCCTTGTTTTATGTATCACCCCACCTCACCTTTCCCGTTAAGCAGCCATAGTGTGTTTTCTGCATGTGTGACTCTGTTCTGTTTTGTAATTCAGTTCAAGTGTGACGCTTTTTACATTCCCTCTATAAGTGATACCTTATGAGAAGTGTCCTTTTCTGTGTGACTTATTTCACTTAGAATCGTCGTACCTAAATCCACTCATCATGCTGCTACTAGCCTTATGACATTGATTTCATGGCTGAGTGATATTCCATTGTACATAAGGACCACAACTTGTTTATCCATTTTTCCCTTTCCTGGGATATTTAAGGTGGAATTAAGTGGAGGTCCTTGTCAACAGAGCAGCCCTAAACTTTGTGGTGCTTGTGTCTTGCTGATTTTTCATTTTCCCAATTTATACCCCCATGAGTGGAAGTGCCCTATGCTCTCTAAGCTGTGTTTTTTAGATGTTTCAGGACACACCGTACACTTCTCCAGAGTGGCTGTTGGCAATTTACATCCCGCCCATCAGTGTAGCAAGGCTCCCATTTCTCCATGGCCTGTCCTGCATTTCTGGTTTTGAGACTTTTTTAAGCATGGCCCTTTTGACCGATGGGTAGCGAGTCTTCTTTGTAGCGCTGATTCGCCTTTCCAGGTTGCTTGGTTGGCCAAAAAGGGCGTATGCGTTTTTTCCTGAATATATTCAGGAAAAAACGCATACGCCCTTTTTGGCCAAGGGCATCATTGTCAACGTTTTGCCGCTTTTCATGTGCTTTAAAGGCGATTCGAATCTACCTCCTGAAATCTGTTTTCTGCAATTCTGCCTTGATTTCAAATCCTCTTCTTTGCCTTCCCTCAATGTATTTGTGGGCGAGAGTTATCATTTATAACTCTGCAGGTTTGTGAATTGCAGTGCCCTGAAGCTCCATTTTACAACTCGCTTTTTTGGGAGCTGGCCTCAAAAGCGCAGGATGGCTTCAGGCCCTGTTCTGCTTCCGGGGGGGAGGATGAGCCTCTGGTTAATTCTTCTTCCTGATGGGAAAATAGAGTGACCTGTGCCTGTCCCAACACCAAGAGCTAGTCTCTCACTGGTTCCCCGTCTACCCGTTCATCCTCAGGACAAATTGCAACCTGTACGGAACAGGGGGTTAAAGGTGCTGATGCTCCAAGTAGGGAGATTGTTAGTAAAGCGGCTGGAATGGCGAACCCGGGCACAAGGAGAAGAGAAATGAGGTGCGTTTTAGAAACCTTTCCCCATCACATGGTGTACCATCTTTTTGTTTTCTCATGCATGTTTTCGATGTAGGAAGATCCCCTTGAACCTGGAGATTTGGGACGCATGCGATGGGTACCAAGCAGTATTACTTTAAAGGGTCTGCGTTTGCTCACCCAACCTCACCAAACCTCTCAGCCCCAAGAGTGTCCACCCTTATGTCTCATCCAGCTGTGGGTCTAGATATGGTCAATCCAGGTTGCATCACAGCCCCTGAACGCATTGTGTAAGAATTTCTCTCTCTTTCACTGTCTTTGTTTCATGGGTTTGTAAAAGTAATTTATTTTTATAATGGGGTTTAGCTGCTTTTCACTGCTGTGTTTATGCCGCTTTACACCCACTTGACACACTAACAGAGAGATATCAATACATAGGTTTTAAGATTATTACTAGTCAGCTATATTCTTGTGCGGTGAATAGGGTGTGTTGAGTCCAGTTCTCTGAGCAAGGAGTAGGTCTTGTCTATTACATATTGGGTTTATGGAACGGTACATGAGCTAATTTGAAACCCTTGTTTTATGTATCACCCCACCTCACCTTTCCCGTTAAGCAGCCATAGTGTGTTTTCTGCATGTGTGACTCTGTTCTGTTTTGTAATTCAGTTCAAGTGTGACGCTTTTGACATTCCCTCTATAAGTGATACCTTATGAGAAGTGTCCTTTTCTGTGTGACTTATTTCACTTAGAATCGTCGTACCTAAATCCACTCATCATGCTGCTACTAGCCTTATGACATTGATTTCATGGCTGAGTGATATTCCATTGTACATAAGGACCACAACTTCTTTATCCATTTTTCTCTTTCCTGGGATATTGAAGGTGGAATGAAGTGGAGGTCCTTGTCAACAGAGCAGCCCTAAACTTTGGGCTGCTTGTGTCTTGCTGATTTTTCATTTTCCCAATTTATACCCCCATGAGTGGAAGTGCCCTATGCTCTCTAAGCTGTGTTTTTTAGATGTTTCAGGACACACCGTACACTTCTCCAGAGTGGCTGTTGGCAATTTACATCCCGCCCATCAGTGTAGCAAGGCTCCCATTTCTCCATGGCCTGTCCTGCATTTCTGGTTTTGAGACTTTATTCAGCATGGCCCTTTTGACCGATGGGTAGCGAGTCTTCTTTGTAGCCCTGATTTACCTTTCCAGGTTGCTTTGTTGGCCAAAAAGGGCATATGCGTTTTTTCCTGAATATATTCAGGAAAAAACGCATACGCCCTTTTTGGCCAAGGGCATCATTGTCAACGTTTTGCCGCTTTTCATGTGCTTTAAAGGCGATTCGAATCTACCTCCTGAAATCTGTTTCCTGCAATTCGGCCTTGATTACAAATCCTCTTCTTTGCCTTCCCTCAATATATTTGTGGACGAGAGTTATCATTTATAACTCTGCAGGTTTGTGAATTGCAGTGCCCTGAAGCTCCATTTTACAACTCGCTTTTTTGGGAGCTGGCCTCAAAAGCGCAGGATGGCTTCAGGCCCTGTTCTGCTTTCGGGGGCGATGATTAGCCTGTGGTTAATTCTTCTTCCTGATGGGAAAATAGAGTGACCTGTGCCTGTCCCAACACCAAGAGCTAGTCTCTCACTGGTTCCCCTTCTACCCGTTCATCCTCAGGACAAATTGCAACCTGTACAGAACAGGAGGTTAAAGGTGCTGATGCTCCAAGTAGGGAGATTGTTAGTAAAGCGGCTGGAATGGCGAACCCGGGCACAAGGAGAAGAGAAATGAGGTGCGTTTTAGAAACCTTTCCCCATCACATGGTGTACCATCTTTTTGTTTTCTCATGCATGTTTTCGATGTAGGAAGATGCCCTTGAACCTGGAGATTTGGGTCCCATGGGATGGGTACCACGCAGTATTACTTTAAAGGGTCTGCGTTTGCTCACCCAACCTCACCAAACCTCTCAGCCCCAAGAGTGTCCACCCTTATGTCTCATCCAGCTGTGGGTCTAGATATGGTCAATCCAGGTTGCATCACAGCCCCTGAACGCATTGTGTAAGAATTTCTCTCTCTTTCACTGTCTTTGTTTCATGGGTTTGTAAAAGTAATTTATTTTTATAATGGGGTTTAGCTGCTTTTCACTGCTGTGTTTATGCCGCTTTACACCCACTTGACACACTAACAGAGAGATATCAATACATAGGTTTTAAGATTATTACTAGTCAGATATATTCTTGTGCGGTGAATAGGGTGTGTTGAGTCCAGTTCTCTGAGCAAGGAGTAGGTCTTGTCTATTACATATTGGGTTTATGGAACGGTATCTGAGCTAATTTGAAACCCTTGTTTTATGTATCACCCCACCTCACCTTTCCCGTTAAGCAGCCATAGTGTGTTTTCTGCATGTGTGACTCTGTTCTGTTTTGTAATTCAGTTCAAGTGTGACGCTTTTGACATTCCCTCTATAAGTGATACCTTATGAGAAGTGTCCTTTTCTGTGTGACTTATTTCACTTAGAATCGTCGTACCTAAATCCACTCATCATGCTGCTACTAGCCTTATGACATTGATTTCATGGCTGAGTGATATTCCATTGTACATAAGGACCACAACTTCTTTATCCATTTTTCCCTTTCCTGGGATATTTAAGGTGGAATGAAGTGGAGGTCCTTGTCAACAGAGCAGCCCTAAACTTTGTGGTGCTTGTGTCTTGCTGATTTTTCATTTTCCCAATTTATACCCCCATGAGTGGAAGTGCCCTATGCTCTCTAAGCTGTGTTTTTTAGATGTTTCAGGACACACCGTACACTTCTCCAGAGTGGCTGTTGACAATTTACATCCCGCCCATCAGTGTAGCAAGGCTCCCATTTCTCCATGGCCTGTCCTGCATTTCTGGTTTTGAGACTTTTTTCAGCATGGCCCTTTTGACCGATGGGTAGCGAGTCTTCTTTGTAGCGCTGATTCGCCTTTCCAGGTTGCTTGGTTGGCCAAAAAGGGCGTATGCGTTTTTTCCTGAATATATTCAGGAAAAAACGCATACGCCCTTTTTGGCCAAGGGCATCATTGTCAACGTTTTGCCGCTTTTCATGTGCTTTAAAGGCGATTCGAATCTACCTCCTGAAATCTGTTTTCTGCAATTCTGCCTTGATTTCAAATCCTCTTCTTTGCCTTCCCTCAATGTATTTGTGGGCGAGAGTTATCATTTATAACTCTGCAGGTTTGTGAATTGCAGTGCCCTGAAGCTCCATTTTACAACTCGCTTTTTTGGGAGCTGGCCTCAAAAGCGCAGGATGGCTTCAGGCCCTGTTCTGCTTCCGGGGGGGAGGATGAGCCTCTGGTTAATTCTTCTTCCTGATGGGAAAATAGAGTGACCTGTGCCTGTCCCAACACCAAGAGCTAGTCTCTCACTGGTTCCCCGTCTACCCGTTCATCCTCAGGACAAATTGCAACCTGTACGGAACAGGAGGTTAAAGGTGGTGATGCTCCAAGTAGGGAGATTGTTAGTAAAGCGGCTGGAATGGCGAACCCGGGCACAAGGAGAAGAGAAATGAGGTGCGTTTTAGAAACCTTTCCCCATCACATGGTGTACCATCTTTTTGTTTTCTCATGCATGTTTTCGATGTAGGAAGATCCCCTTGAACCTGGAGATTTGGGACGCATGCGATGGGTACCACGCAGTATTACTTTAAAGGGTCTGCGTTTGCTCACCCAACCTCACCAAACCTCTCAGCCCCAAGAGTGTCCACCCTTATGTCTCATCCAGCTGTGGGTCTAGATATGGTCAATCCAGGTTGCATCACAGCCCCTGAACGCATTGTGTAAGAATTTCTCTCTCTTTCACTGTCTTTGTTTCATGGGTTTGTAAAAGTAATTTATTTTTATAATGGGGTTTAGCTGCTTTTCACTGCTGTGTTTATGCCGCTTTACACCCACTTGACACACTAACAGAGAGATATCAATACATAGGTTTTAAGATTATTACTAGTCAGATATATTCTTGTGCGGTGAATAGGGTGTGTTGAGTCCAGTTCTCTGAGCAAGGAGTAGGTCTTGTCTATTACATATTGGGTTTATGGAACGGTATCTGAGCTAATTTGAAACCCTTGTTTTATGTATCACCCCACCTCACCTTTCCCGTTAAGCAGCCATAGTGTGTTTTCTGCATGTGTGACTCTGTTCTGTTTTGTAATTCAGTTCAAGTGTGACGCTTTTGACATTCCCTCTATAAGTGATACCTTATGAGAAGTGTCCTTTTCTGTGTGACTTATTTCACTTAGAATCGTCGTACCTAAATCCACTCATCATGCTGCTACTAGCCTTATGACATTGATTTCATGGCTGAGTGATATTCCATTGTACATAAGGACCACAACTTCTTTATCCATTTTTCTCTTTCCTGGGATATTGAAGGTGGAATGAAGTGGAGGTCCTTGTCAACAGAGCAGCCCTAAACTTTGGGCTGCTTGTGTCTTGCTGACTTTTCATTTTCCCAATTTATACCCCCATGAGTGGAAGTGCCCTATGCTCTCTAAGCTGTGTTTTTTAGATGTTTCAGGACACACCGTACACTTCTCCAGAGTGGCTGTTGGCAATTTACATCCCGCCCATCAGTGTAGCAAGGCTCCCATTTCTCCATGGCCTGTCCTGCATTTCTGGTTTTGAGACTTTATTCAGCATGGCCCTTTTGACCGATGGGTAGCGAGTCTTCATTGTAGCCCTGATTTACCTTTCCAGGTTGCTTTGTTGGCCAAAAAGGGCGTATGCGTTTTTTCCTGAATATATTCAGGAAAAAACGCATACGCCCTTTTTGGCCAAGGGCATCATTGTCAACGTTTTGCCGCTTTTCATGTGCTTTAAAGGCGATTCGAATCTACCTCCTGAAATCTGTTTCCTGCAATTCGGCCTTGATTACAAATCCTCTTCTTTGCCTTCCCTCAATATATTTGTGGACGAGAGTTATCATTTATAACTCTGCAGGTTTGTGAATTGCAGTGCCCTGAAGCTCCATTTTACAACTCGCTTTTTTGGGAGCTGGCCGCAAAAGCGCAGGATGGCTTCAGGCCCTGTTCTGCTTTCGGGGGCGATGATTAGCCTGTGGTTAATTCTTCTTCCTGATGGGAAAATAGAGTGACCTGTGCCTGTCCCAACACCAAGAGCTAGTCTCTCACTGGTTCCCCGTCTACCCGTTCATCCTCAGGACAAATTGCAACCTGTACAGAACAGGAGGTTAAAGGTGCTGATGCTCCAAGTAGGGAGATTGTTAGTAAAGCGGCTGGAATGGCGAACCCGGGCACAAGGAGAAGAGAAATGAGGTGCGTTTTAGAAACCTTTCCCCATCACATGGTGTACCATCTTTTTGTTTTCTCATGCATGTTTTCGATGTAGGAAGATGCCCTTGAACCTGGAGATTTGGGTCCCATGGGATGGGTACCACGCAGTAGTACTTTAAAGGGTCTGCGTTTGCTCACCCAACCTCACCAAACCTCTCAGCCCCAAGAGTGTCCACCCTTATGTCTCATCCAGCTGTGGGTCTAGATATGGTCAATCCAGGTTGCATCACAGCCCCTGAACGCATTGTGTAAGAATTTCTCTCTCTTTCACTGTCTTTGTTTCATGGGTTTTTCAAAGTAATTTATTTTTATAATGGGGTTTAGCTGCTTTTCACTGCTGTGTTTATGCCGCTTTACACCCACTTGACACACTAACAGAGAGATATCAATACATAGGTTTTAAGATTATTACTAGTCAGATATATTCTTGTGCGGTGAATAGGGTGTGTTGAGTCCAGTTCTCTGAGCAAGGAGTAGGTCTTGTCTATTACATATTGGGTTTATGGAACGGTATCTGAGCTAATTTGAAACCCTTGTTTTATGTATCACCCCACCTCACCTTTCCCGTTAAGCAGCCATAGTGTGTTTTCTGCATGTGTGACTCTGTTCTGTTTTGTAATTCAGTTCAAGTGTGACGCTTTTGACATTCCCTCTATAAGTGATACCTTATGAGAAGTGTCCTTTTCTGTGTGACTTATTTCACTTAGAATCGTCGTACCTAAATCCACTCATCATGCTGCTACTAGCCTTATGACATTGATTTCATGGCTGAGTGATATTCCATTGTACATAAGGACCACAACTTCTTTATCCATTTTTCTCTTTCCTGGGATATTGAAGGTGGAATGAAGTGGAGGTCCTTGTCAACAGAGCAGCCCTAAACTTTGGGCTGCTTGTGTCTTGCTGATTTTTCATTTTCCCAATTTATACCCCCATGAGTGGAAGTGCCCTATGCTCTCTAAGCTGTGTTTTTTAGATGTTTCAGGACACACCGTACACTTCTCCAGAGTGGCTGTTGGCAATTTACATCCCGCCCATCAGTGTAGCAAGGCTCCCATTTCTCCATGGCCTGTCCTGCATTTCTGGTTTTGAGACTTTATTCAGCATGGCCCTTTTGACCGATGGGTAGCGAGTCTTCATTGTAGTCCTGATTTACCTTTCCAGGTTGCTTTGTTGGCCAAAAAGGGCGTATGCGTTTTTTCCTGAATATATTCAGGAAAAAACGCATACGCCCTTTTTGGCCAAGGGCATCATTGTCAACGTTTTGCCGCTTTTCATGTGCTTTAAAGGCGATTCGAATCTACCTCCTGAAATCTGTTTCCTGCAATTCGGCCTTGATTACAAATCCTCTTCTTTGCCTTCCCTCAATATATTTGTGGACGAGAGTTATCATTTATAACTCTGCAGGTTTGTGAATTGCAGTGCCCTGAAGCTCCATTTTACAACTCGCTTTTTTGGGAGCTGGCCGCAAAAGCGCAGGATGGCTTCAGGCCCTGTTCTGCTTTCGGGGGCGATGATTAGCCTGTGGTTAATTCTTCTTCCTGATGGGAAAATAGAGTGACCTGTGCCTGTCCCAACACCAAGAGCTAGTCTCTCACTGGTTCCCCGTCTACCCGTTCATCCTCAGGACAAATTGCAACCTGTACAGAACAGGAGGTTAAAGGTGCTGATGCTCCAAGTAGGGAGATTGTTAGTAAAGCGGCTGGAATGGCGAACCCGGGCACAAGGAGAAGAGAAATGAGGTGCGTTTTAGAAACCTTTCCCCATCACATGGTGTACCATCTTTTTGTTTTCTCATGCATGTTTTCGATGTAGGAAGATGCCCTTGAACCTGGAGATTTGGGTCCCATGGGATGGGTACCACGCAGTAGTACTTTAAAGGGTCTGCGTTTGCTCACCCAACCTCACCAAACCTCTCAGCCCCAAGAGTGTCCACCCTTATGTCTCATCCAGCTGTGGGTCTAGATATGGTCAATCCAGGTTGCATCACAGCCCCTGAACGCATTGTGTAAGAATTTCTCTCTCTTTCACTGTCTTTGTTTCATGGGTTTTTCAAAGTAATTTATTTTTATAATGGGGTTTAGCTGCTTTTCACTGCTGTGTTTATGCCGCTTTACACCCACTTGACACACTAACAGAGAGATATCAATACATAGGTTTTAAGATTATTACTAGTCAGATATATTCTTGTGCGGTGAATAGGGTGTGTTGAGTCCAGTTCTCTGAGCAAGGAGTAGGTCTTGTCTATTACATATTGGGTTTATGGAACGGTATCTGAGCTAATTTGAAACCCTTGTTTTATGTATCACCCCACCTCACCTTTCCCGTTAAGCAGCCATAGTGTGTTTTCTGCATGTGTGACTCTGTTCTGTTTTGTAATTCAGTTCAAGTGTGACGCTTTTGACATTCCCTCTATAAGTGATACCTTATGAGAAGTGTCCTTTTCTGTGTGACTTATTTCACTTAGAATCGTCGTCCCTAAATCCACTCATCATGCTGCTACTAGCCTTATGACATTGATTTCATGGCTGAGTGATATTCCATTGTACATAAGGACCACAACTTCTTTATCCATTTTTCTCTTTCCTGGGATATTGAAGGTGGAATGAAGTGGAGGTCCTTGTCAACAGAGCAGCCCTAAACTTTGGGCTGCTTGTGTCTTGCTGATTTTTCATTTTCCCAATTTATACCCCCATGAGTGGAAGTGCCCTATGCTCTCTAAGCTGTGTTTTTTAGATGTTTCAGGACACACCGTACACTTCTCCAGAGTGGCTGTTGGCAATTTACATCCCGCCCATCAGTGTAGCAAGGCTCCCATTTCTCCATGGCCTGTCCTGCATTTCTGGTTTTGAGACTTTATTCAGCATGGCCCTTTTGACCGATGGGTAGCGAGTCTTCATTGTAGCCCTGATTTACCTTTCCAGGTTGCTTTGTTGGCCAAAAAGGGCGTATGCGTTTTTTCCTGAATATATTCAGGAAAAAACGCATACGCCCTTTTTGGCCAAGGGCATCATTGTCAACGTTTTGCCGCTTTTCATGTGCTTTAAAGGCGATTCGAATCTACCTCCTGAAATCTGTTTCCTGCAATTCGGCCTTGATTACAAATCCTCTTCTTTGCCTTCCCTCAATATATTTGTGGACGAGAGTTATCATTTATAACTCTGCAGGTTTGTGAATTGCAGTGCCCTGAAGCTCCATTTTACAACTCGCTTTTTTGGGAGCTGGCCGCAAAAGCGCAGGATGGCTTCAGGCCCTGTTCTGCTTTCGGGGGCGATGATTAGCCTGTGGTTAATTCTTCTTCCTGATGGGAAAATAGAGTGACCTGTGCCTGTCCCAACACCAAGAGCTAGTCTCTCACTGGTTCCCCTTCTACCCGTTCATCCTCAGGACAAATTGCAACCTGTACAGAACAGGAGGTTAAAGGTGCTGATGCTCCAAGTAGGGAGATTGTTAGTAAAGCGGCTGGAATGGCGAACCCGGGCACAAGGAGAAGAGAAATGAGGTGCGTTTTAGAAACCTTTCCCCATCACATGGTGTACCATCTTTTTGTTTTCTCATGCATGTTTTCGATGTAGGAAGATGCCCTTGAACCTGGAGATTTGGGTCCCATGGGATGGGTACCACGCAGTATTACTTTAAAGGGTCTGCGTTTGCTCACCCAACCTCACCAAACCTCTCAGCCCCAAGAGTGTCCACCCTTATGTCTCATCCAGCTGTGGGTCTAGATATGGTCAATCCAGGTTGCATCACAGCCCCTGAACGCATTGTGTAAGAATTTCTCTCTCTTTCACTGTCTTTGTTTCATGGGTTTGTAAAAGTAATTTATTTTTATAATGGGGTTTAGCTGCTTTTCACTGCTGTGTTTATGCCGCTTTACACCCACTTGACACACTAACAGAGAGATATCAATACATAGGTTTTAAGATTATTACTAGTCAGATATATTCTTGTGCGGTGAATAGGGTGTGTTGAGTCCAGTTCTCTGAGCAAGGAGTAGGTCTTGTCTATTACATATTGGGTTTATGGAACGGTATCTGAGCTAATTTGAAACCCTTGTTTTATGTATCACCCCACCTCACCTTTCCCGTTAAGCAGCCATAGTGTGTTTTCTGCATGTGTGACTCTGTTCTGTTTTGTAATTCAGTTCAAGTGTGACGCTTTTGACATTCCCTCTATAAGTGATACCTTATGAGAAGTGTCCTTTTCTGTGTGACTTATTTCACTTAGAATCGTCGTACCTAAATCCACTCATCATGCTGCTACTAGCCTTATGACATTGATTTCATGGCTGAGTGATATTCCATTGTACATAAGGACCACAACTTCTTTATCCATTTTTCCCTTTCCTGGGATATTTAAGGTGGAATGAAGTGGAGGTCCTTGTCAACAGAGCAGCCCTAAACTTTGTGGTGCTTGTGTCTTGCTGATTTTTCATTTTCCCAATTTATACCCCCATGAGTGGAAGTGCCCTATGCTCTCTAAGCTGTGTTTTTTAGATGTTTCAGGACACACCGTACACTTCTCCAGAGTGGCTGTTGACAATTTACATCCCGCCCATCAGTGTAGCAAGGCTCCCATTTCTCCATGGCCTGTCCTGCATTTCTGGTTTTGAGACTTTTTTCAGCATGGCCCTTTTGACCGATGGGTAGCGAGTCTTCTTTGTAGCGCTGATTCGCCTTTCCAGGTTGCTTGGTTGGCCAAAAAGGGCGTATGCGTTTTTTCCTGAATATATTCAGGAAAAAACGCATACGCCCTTTTTGGCCAAGGGCATCATTGTCAACGTTTTGCCGCTTTTCATGTGCTTTAAAGGCGATTCGAATCTACCTCCTGAAATCTGTTTTCTGCAATTCTGCCTTGATTTCAAATCCTCTTCTTTGCCTTCCCTCAATGTATTTGTGGGCGAGAGTTATCATTTATAACTCTGCAGGTTTGTGAATTGCAGTGCCCTGAAGCTCCATTTTACAACTCGCTTTTTTGGGAGCTGGCCTCAAAAGCGCAGGATGGCTTCAGGCCCTGTTCTGCTTCCGGGGGGGAGGATGAGCCTCTGGTTAATTCTTCTTCCTGATGGGAAAATAGAGTGACCTGTGCCTGTCCCAACACCAAGAGCTAGTCTCTCACTGGTTCCCCGTCTACCCGTTCATCCTCAGGACAAATTGCAACCTGTACGGAACAGGAGGTTAAAGGTGGTGATGCTCCAAGTAGGGAGATTGTTAGTAAAGCGGCTGGAATGGCGAACCCGGGCACAAGGAGAAGAGAAATGAGGTGCGTTTTAGAAACCTTTCCCCATCACATGGTGTACCATCTTTTTGTTTTCTCATGCATGTTTTCGATGTAGGAAGATCCCCTTGAACCTGGAGATTTGGGACGCATGCGATGGGTACCACGCAGTATTACTTTAAAGGGTCTGCGTTTGCTCACCCAACCTCACCAAACCTCTCAGCCCCAAGAGTGTCCACCCTTATGTCTCATCCAGCTGTGGGTCTAGATATGGTCAATCCAGGTTGCATCACAGCCCCTGAACGCATTGTGTAAGAATTTCTCTCTCTTTCACTGTCTTTGTTTCATGGGTTTTTCAAAGTAATTTATTTTTATAATGGGGTTTAGCTGCTTTTCACTGCTGTGTTTATGCCGCTTTACACCCACTTGACACACTAACAGAGAGATATCAATACATAGGTTTTAAGATTATTACTAGTCAGATATATTCTTGTGCGGTGAATAGGACGTGTTGAGTCCAGTTCTCTGAGCAAGGAGTAGGTCTTGTCTATTACATATTGGGTTTATGGAACGGTATCTGAGCTAATTTGAAACCCTTGTTTTATGTATCACCCCACCTCACCTTTCCCGTTAAGCAGCCATAGTGTGTTTTCTGCATGTGTGACTCTGTTCTGTTTTGTAATTCAGTTCAAGTGTGACGCTTTTGACATTCCCTCTATAAGTGATACCTTATGAGAAGTGTCCTTTTCTGTGTGACTTATTTCACTTAGAATCGTCGTACCTAAATCCACTCATCATGCTGCTACTAGCCTTATGACATTGATTTCATGGCTGAGTGATATTCCATTGTACATAAGGACCACAACTTCTTTATCCATTTTTCTCTTTCCTGGGATATTGAAGGTGGAATGAAGTGGAGGTCCTTGTCAACAGAGCAGCCCTAAACTTTGGGCTGCTTGTGTCTTGCTGACTTTTCATTTTCCCAATTTATACCCCCATGAGTGGAAGTGCCCTATGCTCTCTAAGCTGTGTTTTTTAGATGTTTCAGGACACACCGTACACTTCTCCAGAGTGGCTGTTGGCAATTTACATCCCGCCCATCAGTGTAGCAAGGCTCCCATTTCTCCATGGCCTGTCCTGCATTTCTGGTTTTGAGACTTTATTCAGCATGGCCCTTTTGACCGATGGGTAGCGAGTCTTCATTGTAGCCCTGATTTACCTTTCCAGGTTGCTTTGTTGGCCAAAAAGGGCGTATGCGTTTTTTCCTGAATATATTCAGGAAAAAACGCATACGCCCTTTTTGGCCAAGGGCATCATTGTCAACGTTTTGCCGCTTTTCATGTGCTTTAAAGGCGATTCGAATCTACCTCCTGAAATCTGTTTCCTGCAATTCGGCCTTGATTACAAATCCTCTTCTTTGCCTTCCCTCAATATATTTGTGGACGAGAGTTATCATTTATAACTCTGCAGGTTTGTGAATTGCAGTGCCCTGAAGCTCCATTTTACAACTCGCTTTTTTGGGAGCTGGCCGCAAAAGCGCAGGATGGCTTCAGGCCCTGTTCTGCTTTCGGGGGCGATGATTAGCCTGTGGTTAATTCTTCTTCCTGATGGGAAAATAGAGTGACCTGTGCCTGTCCCAACACCAAGAGCTAGTCTCTCACTGGTTCCCCGTCTACCCGTTCATCCTCAGGACAAATTGCAACCTGTACAGAACAGGAGGTTAAAGGTGCTGATGCTCCAAGTAGGGAGATTGTTAGTAAAGCGGCTGGAATGGCGAACCCGGGCACAAGGAGAAGAGAAATGAGGTGCGTTTTAGAAACCTTTCCCCATCACATGGTGTACCATCTTTTTGTTTTCTCATGCATGTTTTCGATGTAGGAAGATGCCCTTGAACCTGGAGATTTGGGTCCCATGGGATGGGTACCACGCAGTAGTACTTTAAAGGGTCTGCGTTTGCTCACCCAACCTCACCAAACCTCTCAGCCCCAAGAGTGTCCACCCTTATGTCTCATCCAGCTGTGGGTCTAGATATGGTCAATCCAGGTTGCATCACAGCCCCTGAACGCATTGTGTAAGAATTTCTCTCTCTTTCACTGTCTTTGTTTCATGGGTTTTTCAAAGTAATTTATTTTTATAATGGGGTTTAGCTGCTTTTCACTGCTGTGTTTATGCCGCTTTACACCCACTTGACACACTAACAGAGAGATATCAATACATAGGTTTTAAGATTATTACTAGTCAGATATATTCTTGTGCGGTGAATAGGGTGTGTTGAGTCCAGTTCTCTGAGCAAGGAGTAGGTCTTGTCTATTACATATTGGGTTTATGGAACGGTATCTGAGCTAATTTGAAACCCTTGTTTTATGTATCACCCCACCTCACCTTTCCCGTTAAGCAGCCATAGTGTGTTTTCTGCATGTGTGACTCTGTTCTGTTTTGTAATTCAGTTCAAGTGTGACGCTTTTGACATTCCCTCTATAAGTGATACCTTATGAGAAGTGTCCTTTTCTGTGTGACTTATTTCACTTAGAATCGTCGTACCTAAATCCACTCATCATGCTGCTACTAGCCTTATGACATTGATTTCATGGCTGAGTGATATTCCATTGTACATAAGGACCACAACTTCTTTATCCATTTTTCTCTTTCCTGGGATATTGAAGGTGGAATGAAGTGGAGGTCCTTGTCAACAGAGCAGCCCTAAACTTTGGGCTGCTTGTGTCTTGCTGATTTTTCATTTTCCCAATTTATACCCCCATGAGTGGAAGTGCCCTATGCTCTCTAAGCTGTGTTTTTTAGATGTTTCAGGACACACCGTACACTTCTCCAGAGTGGCTGTTGGCAATTTACATCCCGCCCATCAGTGTAGCAAGGCTCCCATTTCTCCATGGCCTGTCCTGCATTTCTGGTTTTGAGACTTTATTCAGCATGGCCCTTTTGACCGATGGGTAGCGAGTCTTCATTGTAGCCCTGATTTACCTTTCCAGGTTGCTTTGTTGGCCAAAAAGGGCGTATGCGTTTTTTCCTGAATATATTCAGGAAAAAACGCATACGCCCTTTTTGGCCAAGGGCATCATTGTCAACGTTTTGCCGCTTTTCATGTGCTTTAAAGGCGATTCGAATCTACCTCCTGAAATCTGTTTCCTGCAATTCGGCCTTGATTACAAATCCTCTTCTTTGCCTTCCCTCAATATATTTGTGGACGAGAGTTATCATTTATAACTCTGCAGGTTTGTGAATTGCAGTGCCCTGAAGCTCCATTTTACAACTCGCTTTTTTGGGAGCTGGCCGCAAAAGCGCAGGATGGCTTCAGGCCCTGTTCTGCTTTCGGGGGCGATGATTAGCCTGTGGTTAATTCTTCTTCCTGATGGGAAAATAGAGTGACCTGTGCCTGTCCCAACACCAAGAGCTAGTCTCTCACTGGTTCCCCGTCTACCCGTTCATCCTCAGGACAAATTGCAACCTGTACAGAACAGGAGGTTAAAGGTGCTGATGCTCCAAGTAGGGAGATTGTTAGTAAAGCGGCTGGAATGGCGAACCCGGGCACAAGGAGAAGAGAAATGAGGTGCGTTTTAGAAACCTTTCCCCATCACATGGTGTACCATCTTTTTGTTTTCTCATGCATGTTTTCGATGTAGGAAGATGCCCTTGAACCTGGAGATTTGGGTCCCATGGGATGGGTACCACGCAGTAGTACTTTAAAGGGTCTGCGTTTGCTCACCCAACCTCACCAAACCTCTCAGCCCCAAGAGTGTCCACCCTTATGTCTCATCCAGCTGTGGGTCTAGATATGGTCAATCCAGGTTGCATCACAGCCCCTGAACGCATTGTGTAAGAATTTCTCTCTCTTTCACTGTCTTTGTTTCATGGGTTTTTCAAAGTAATTTATTTTTATAATGGGGTTTAGCTGCTTTTCACTGCTGTGTTTATGCCGCTTTACACCCACTTGACACACTAACAGAGAGATATCAATACATAGGTTTTAAGATTATTACTAGTCAGATATATTCTTGTGCGGTGAATAGGGTGTGTTGAGTCCAGTTCTCTGAGCAAGGAGTAGGTCTTGTCTATTACATATTGGGTTTATGGAACGGTATCTGAGCTAATTTGAAACCCTTGTTTTATGTATCACCCCACCTCACCTTTCCCGTTAAGCAGCCATAGTGTGTTTTCTGCATGTGTGACTCTGTTCTGTTTTGTAATTCAGTTCAAGTGTGACGCTTTTGACATTCCCTCTATAAGTGATACCTTATGAGAAGTGTCCTTTTCTGTGTGACTTATTTCACTTAGAATCGTCGTACCTAAATCCACTCATCATGCTGCTACTAGCCTTATGACATTGATTTCATGGCTGAGTGATATTCCATTGTACATAAGGACCACAACTTCTTTATCCATTTTTCTCTTTCCTGGGATATTGAAGGTGGAATGAAGTGGAGGTCCTTGTCAACAGAGCAGCCCTAAACTTTGGGCTGCTTGTGTCTTGCTGATTTTTCATTTTCCCAATTTATACCCCCATGAGTGGAAGTGCCCTATGCTCTCTAAGCTGTGTTTTTTAGATGTTTCAGGACACACCGTACACTTCTCCAGAGTGGCTGTTGGCAATTTACATCCCGCCCATCAGTGTAGCAAGGCTCCCATTTCTCCATGGCCTGTCCTGCATTTCTGGTTTTGAGACTTTATTCAGCATGGCCCTTTTGACCGATGGGTAGCGAGTCTTCATTGTAGCCCTGATTTACCTTTCCAGGTTGCTTTGTTGGCCAAAAAGGGCGTATGCGTTTTTTCCTGAATATATTCAGGAAAAAACGCATACGCCCTTTTTGGCCAAGGGCATCATTGTCAACGTTTTGCCGCTTTTCATGTGCTTTAAAGGCGATTCGAATCTACCTCCTGAAATCTGTTTCCTGCAATTCGGCCTTGATTACAAATCCTCTTCTTTGCCTTCCCTCAATATATTTGTGGACGAGAGTTATCATTTATAACTCTGCAGGTTTGTGAATTGCAGTGCCCTGAAGCTCCATTTTACAACTCGCTTTTTTGGGAGCTGGCCGCAAAAGCGCAGGATGGCTTCAGGCCCTGTTCTGCTTTCGGGGGCGATGATTAGCCTGTGGTTAATTCTTCTTCCTGATGGGAAAATAGAGTGACCTGTGCCTGTCCCAACACCAAGAGCTAGTCTCTCACTGGTTCCCCGTCTACCCGTTCATCCTCAGGACAAATTGCAACCTGTACAGAACAGGAGGTTAAAGGTGCTGATGCTCCAAGTAGGGAGATTGTTAGTAAAGCGGCTGGAATGGCGAACCCGGGCACAAGGAGAAGAGAAATGAGGTGCGTTTTAGAAACCTTTCCCCATCACATGGTGTACCATCTTTTTGTTTTCTCATGCATGTTTTCGATGTAGGAAGATGCCCTTGAACCTGGAGATTTGGGTCCCATGGGATGGGTACCACGCAGTAGTACTTTAAAGGGTCTGCGTTTGCTCACCCAACCTCACCAAACCTCTCAGCCCCAAGAGTGTCCACCCTTATGTCTCATCCAGCTGTGGGTCTAGATATGGTCAATCCAGGTTGCATCACAGCCCCTGAACGCATTGTGTAAGAATTTCTCTCTCTTTCACTGTCTTTGTTTCATGGGTTTTTCAAAGTAATTTATTTTTATAATGGGGTTTAGCTGCTTTTCACTGCTGTGTTTATGCCGCTTTACACCCACTTGACACACTAACAGAGAGATATCAATACATAGGTTTTAAGATTATTACTAGTCAGATATATTCTTGTGCGGTGAATAGGGTGTGTTGAGTCCAGTTCTCTGAGCAAGGAGTAGGTCTTGTCTATTACATATTGGGTTTATGGAACGGTATCTGAGCTAATTTGAAACCCTTGTTTTATGTATCACCCCACCTCACCTTTCCCGTTAAGCAGCCATAGTGTGTTTTCTGCATGTGTGACTCTGTTCTGTTTTGTAATTCAGTTCAAGTGTGACGCTTTTGACATTCCCTCTATAAGTGATACCTTATGAGAAGTGTCCTTTTCTGTGTGACTTATTTCACTTAGAATCGTCGTACCTAAATCCACTCATCATGCTGCTACTAGCCTTATGACATTGATTTCATGGCTGAGTGATATTCCATTGTACATAAGGACCACAACTTCTTTATCCATTTTTCTCTTTCCTGGGATATTGAAGGTGGAATGAAGTGGAGGTCCTTGTCAACAGAGCAGCCCTAAACTTTGGGCTGCTTGTGTCTTGCTGATTTTTCATTTTCCCAATTTATACCCCCATGAGTGGAAGTGCCCTATGCTCTCTAAGCTGTGTTTTTTAGATGTTTCAGGACACACCGTACACTTCTCCAGAGTGGCTGTTGGCAATTTACATCCCGCCCATCAGTGTAGCAAGGCTCCCATTTCTCCATGGCCTGTCCTGCATTTCTGGTTTTGAGACTTTATTCAGCATGGCCCTTTTGACCGATGGGTAGCGAGTCTTCATTGTAGCCCTGATTTACCTTTCCAGGTTGCTTTGTTGGCCAAAAAGGGCGTATGCGTTTTTTCCTGAATATATTCAGGAAAAAACGCATACGCCCTTTTTGGCCAAGGGCATCATTGTCAACGTTTTGCCGCTTTTCATGTGCTTTAAAGGCGATTCGAATCTACCTCCTGAAATCTGTTTCCTGCAATTCGGCCTTGATTACAAATCCTCTTCTTTGCCTTCCCTCAATATATTTGTGGACGAGAGTTATCATTTATAACTCTGCAGGTTTGTGAATTGCAGTGCCCTGAAGCTCCATTTTACAACTCGCTTTTTTGGGAGCTGGCCGCAAAAGCGCAGGATGGCTTCAGGCCCTGTTCTGCTTTCGGGGGCGATGATTAGCCTGTGGTTAATTCTTCTTCCTGATGGGAAAATAGAGTGACCTGTGCCTGTCCCAACACCAAGAGCTAGTCTCTCACTGGTTCCCCGTCTACCCGTTCATCCTCAGGACAAATTGCAACCTGTACAGAACAGGAGGTTAAAGGTGCTGATGCTCCAAGTAGGGAGATTGTTAGTAAAGCGGCTGGAATGGCAAACCCGGGCACAAGGAGAAGAGAAATGAGGTGCGTTTTAGAAACCTTTCCCCATCACATGGTGTACCATCTTTTTGTTTTCTCATGCATGTTTTCGATGTAGGAAGATGCCCTTGAACCTGGAGATTTGGGTCCCATGGGATGGGTACCACGCAGTAGTACTTTAAAGGGTCTGCGTTTGCTCACCCAACCTCACCAAACCTCTCAGCCCCAAGAGTGTCCACCCTTATGTCTCATCCAGCTGTGGGTCTAGATATGGTCAATCCAGGTTGCATCACAGCCCCTGAACGCATTGTGTAAGAATTTCTCTCTCTTTCACTGTCTTTGTTTCATGGGTTTTTCAAAGTAATTTATTTTTATAATGGGGTTTAGCTGCTTTTCACTGCTGTGTTTATGCCGCTTTACACCCACTTGACACACTAACAGAGAGATATCAATACATAGGTTTTAAGATTATTACTAGTCAGATATATTCTTGTGCGGTGAATAGGGTGTGTTGAGTCCAGTTCTCTGAGCAAGGAGTAGGTCTTGTCTATTACATATTGGGTTTATGGAACGGTATCTGAGCTAATTTGAAACCCTTGTTTTATGTATCACCCCACCTCACCTTTCCCGTTAAGCAGCCATAGTGTGTTTTCTGCATGTGTGACTCTGTTCTGTTTTGTAATTCAGTTCAAGTGTGACGCTTTTGACATTCCCTCTATAAGTGATACCTTATGAGAAGTGTCCTTTTCTGTGTGACTTATTTCACTTAGAATCGTCGTACCTAAATCCACTCATCATGCTGCTACTAGCCTTATGACATTGATTTCATGGCTGAGTGATATTCCATTGTACATAAGGACCACAACTTCTTTATCCATTTTTCTCTTTCCTGGGATATTGAAGGTGGAATGAAGTGGAGGTCCTTGTCAACAGAGCAGCCCTAAACTTTGGGCTGCTTGTGTCTTGCTGATTTTTCATTTTCCCAATTTATACCCCCATGAGTGGAAGTGCCCTATGCTCTCTAAGCTGTGTTTTTTAGATGTTTCAGGACACACCGTACACTTCTCCAGAGTGGCTGTTGGCAATTTACATCCCGCCCATCAGTGTAGCAAGGCTCCCATTTCTCCATGGCCTGTCCTGCATTTCTGGTTTTGAGACTTTATTCAGCATGGCCCTTTTGACCGATGGGTAGCGAGTCTTCATTGTAGCCCTGATTTACCTTTCCAGGTTGCTTTGTTGGCCAAAAAGGGCGTATGCGTTTTTTCCTGAATATATTCAGGAAAAAACGCATACGCCCTTTTTGGCCAAGGGCATCATTGTCAACGTTTTGCCGCTTTTCATGTGCTTTAAAGGCGATTCGAATCTACCTCCTGAAATCTGTTTCCTGCAATTCGGCCTTGATTACAAATCCTCTTCTTTGCCTTCCCTCAATATATTTGTGGACGAGAGTTATCATTTATAACTCTGCAGGTTTGTGAATTGCAGTGCCCTGAAGCTCCATTTTACAACTCGCTTTTTTGGGAGCTGGCCGCAAAAGCGCAGGATGGCTTCAGGCCCTGTTCTGCTTTCGGGGGCGATGATTAGCCTGTGGTTAATTCTTCTTCCTGATGGGAAAATAGAGTGACCTGTGCCTGTCCCAACACCAAGAGCTAGTCTCTCACTGGTTCCCCGTCTACCCGTTCATCCTCAGGACAAATTGCAACCTGTACAGAACAGGAGGTTAAAGGTGCTGATGCTCCAAGTAGGGAGATTGTTAGTAAAGCGGCTGGAATGGCGAACCCGGGCACAAGGAGAAGAGAAATGAGGTGCGTTTTAGAAACCTTTCCCCATCACATGGTGTACCATCTTTTTGTTTTCTCATGCATGTTTTCGATGTAGGAAGATGCCCTTGAACCTGGAGATTTGGGTCCCATGGGATGGGTACCACGCAGTAGTACTTTAAAGGGTCTGCGTTTGCTCACCCAACCTCACCAAACCTCTCAGCCCCAAGAGTGTCCACCCTTATGTCTCATCCAGCTGTGGGTCTAGATATGGTCAATCCAGGTTGCATCACAGCCCCTGAACGCATTGTGTAAGAATTTCTCTCTCTTTCACTGTCTTTGTTTCATGGGTTTTTCAAAGTAATTTATTTTTATAATGGGGTTTAGCTGCTTTTCACTGCTGTGTTTATGCCGCTTTACACCCACTTGACACACTAACAGAGAGATATCAATACATAGGTTTTAAGATTATTACTAGTCAGATATATTCTTGTGCGGTGAATAGGGTGTGTTGAGTCCAGTTCTCTGAGCAAGGAGTAGGTCTTGTCTATTACATATTGGGTTTATGGAACGGTATCTGAGCTAATTTGAAACCCTTGTTTTATGTATCACCCCACCTCACCTTTCCCGTTAAGCAGCCATAGTGTGTTTTCTGCATGTGTGACTCTGTTCTGTTTTGTAATTCAGTTCAAGTGTGACGCTTTTGACATTCCCTCTATAAGTGATACCTTATGAGAAGTGTCCTTTTCTGTGTGACTTATTTCACTTAGAATCGTCGTACCTAAATCCACTCATCATGCTGCTACTAGCCTTATGACATTGATTTCATGGCTGAGTGATATTCCATTGTACATAAGGACCACAACTTCTTTATCCATTTTTCTCTTTCCTGGGATATTGAAGGTGGAATGAAGTGGAGGTCCTTGTCAACAGAGCAGCCCTAAACTTTGGGCTGCTTGTGTCTTGCTGATTTTTCATTTTCCCAATTTATACCCCCATGAGTGGAAGTGCCCTATGCTCTCTAAGCTGTGTTTTTTAGATGTTTCAGGACACACCGTACACTTCTCCAGAGTGGCTGTTGGCAATTTACATCCCGCCCATCAGTGTAGCAAGGCTCCCATTTCTCCATGGCCTGTCCTGCATTTCTGGTTTTGAGACTTTATTCAGCATGGCCCTTTTGACCGATGGGTAGCGAGTCTTCATTGTAGCCCTGATTTACCTTTCCAGGTTGCTTTGTTGGCCAAAAAGGGCGTATGCGTTTTTTCCTGAATATATTCAGGAAAAAACGCATACGCCCTTTTTGGCCAAGGGCATCATTGTCAACGTTTTGCCGCTTTTCATGTGCTTTAAAGGCGATTCGAATCTACCTCCTGAAATCTGTTTCCTGCAATTCGGCCTTGATTACAAATCCTCTTCTTTGCCTTCCCTCAATATATTTGTGGACGAGAGTTATCATTTATAACTCTGCAGGTTTGTGAATTGCAGTGCCCTGAAGCTCCATTTTACAACTCGCTTTTTTGGGAGCTGGCCGCAAAAGCGCAGGATGGCTTCAGGCCCTGTTCTGCTTTCGGGGGCGATGATTAGCCTGTGGTTAATTCTTCTTCCTGATGGGAAAATAGAGTGACCTGTGCCTGTCCCAACACCAAGAGCTAGTCTCTCACTGGTTCCCCGTCTACCCGTTCATCCTCAGGACAAATTGCAACCTGTACAGAACAGGAGGTTAAAGGTGCTGATGCTCCAAGTAGGGAGATTGTTAGTAAAGCGGCTGGAATGGCGAACCCGGGCACAAGGAGAAGAGAAATGAGGTGCGTTTTAGAAACCTTTCCCCATCACATGGTGTACCATCTTTTTGTTTTCTCATGCATGTTTTCGATGTAGGAAGATGCCCTTGAACCTGGAGATTTGGGTCCCATGGGATGGGTACCACGCAGTAGTACTTTAAAGGGTCTGCGTTTGCTCACCCAACCTCACCAAACCTCTCAGCCCCAAGAGTGTCCACCCTTATGTCTCATCCAGCTGTGGGTCTAGATATGGTCAATCCAGGTTGCATCACAGCCCCTGAACGCATTGTGTAAGAATTTCTCTCTCTTTCACTGTCTTTGTTTCATGGGTTTTTCAAAGTAATTTATTTTTATAATGGGGTTTAGCTGCTTTTCACTGCTGTGTTTATGCCGCTTTACACCCACTTGACACACTAACAGAGAGATATCAATACATAGGTTTTAAGATTATTACTAGTCAGATATATTCTTGTGCGGTGAATAGGGTGTGTTGAGTCCAGTTCTCTGAGCAAGGAGTAGGTCTTGTCTATTACATATTGGGTTTATGGAACGGTATCTGAGCTAATTTGAAACCCTTGTTTTATGTATCACCCCACCTCACCTTTCCCGTTAAGCAGCCATAGTGTGTTTTCTGCATGTGTGACTCTGTTCTGTTTTGTAATTCAGTTCAAGTGTGACGCTTTTGACATTCCCTCTATAAGTGATACCTTATGAGAAGTGTCCTTTTCTGTGTGACTTATTTCACTTAGAATCGTCGTACCTAAATCCACTCATCATGCTGCTACTAGCCTTATGACATTGATTTCATGGCTGAGTGATATTCCATTGTACATAAGGACCACAACTTCTTTATCCATTTTTCTCTTTCCTGGGATATTGAAGGTGGAATGAAGTGGAGGTCCTTGTCAACAGAGCAGCCCTAAACTTTGGGCTGCTTGTGTCTTGCTGATTTTTCATTTTCCCAATTTATACCCCCATGAGTGGAAGTGCCCTATGCTCTCTAAGCTGTGTTTTTTAGATGTTTCAGGACACACCGTACACTTCTCCAGAGTGGCTGTTGGCAATTTACATCCCGCCCATCAGTGTAGCAAGGCTCCCATTTCTCCATGGCCTGTCCTGCATTTCTGGTTTTGAGACTTTATTCAGCATGGCCCTTTTGACCGATGGGTAGCGAGTCTTCATTGTAGCCCTGATTTACCTTTCCAGGTTGCTTTGTTGGCCAAAAAGGGCGTATGCGTTTTTTCCTGAATATATTCAGGAAAAAACGCATACGCCCTTTTTGGCCAAGGGCATCATTGTCAACGTTTTGCCGCTTTTCATGTGCTTTAAAGGCGATTCGAATCTACCTCCTGAAATCTGTTTCCTGCAATTCGGCCTTGATTACAAATCCTCTTCTTTGCCTTCCCTCAATATATTTGTGGACGAGAGTTATCATTTATAACTCTGCAGGTTTGTGAATTGCAGTGCCCTGAAGCTCCATTTTACAACTCGCTTTTTTGGGAGCTGGCCGCAAAAGCGCAGGATGGCTTCAGGCCCTGTTCTGCTTTCGGGGGCGATGATTAGCCTGTGGTTAATTCTTCTTCCTGATGGGAAAATAGAGTGACCTGTGCCTGTCCCAACACCAAGAGCTAGTCTCTCACTGGTTCCCCGTCTACCCGTTCATCCTCAGGACAAATTGCAACCTGTACAGAACAGGAGGTTAAAGGTGCTGATGCTCCAAGTAGGGAGATTGTTAGTAAAGCGGCTGGAATGGCAAACCCGGGCACAAGGAGAAGAGAAATGAGGTGCGTTTTAGAAACCTTTCCCCATCACATGGTGTACCATCTTTTTGTTTTCTCATGCATGTTTTCGATGTAGGAAGATGCCCTTGAACCTGGAGATTTGGGTCCCATGGGATGGGTACCACGCAGTAGTACTTTAAAGGGTCTGCGTTTGCTCACCCAACCTCACCAAACCTCTCAGCCCCAAGAGTGTCCACCCTTATGTCTCATCCAGCTGTGGGTCTAGATATGGTCAATCCAGGTTGCATCACAGCCCCTGAACGCATTGTGTAAGAATTTCTCTCTCTTTCACTGTCTTTGTTTCATGGGTTTTTCAAAGTAATTTATTTTTATAATGGGGTTTAGCTGCTTTTCACTGCTGTGTTTATGCCGCTTTACACCCACTTGACACACTAACAGAGAGATATCAATACATAGGTTTTAAGATTATTACTAGTCAGATATATTCTTGTGCGGTGAATAGGGTGTGTTGAGTCCAGTTCTCTGAGCAAGGAGTAGGTCTTGTCTATTACATATTGGGTTTATGGAACGGTATCTGAGCTAATTTGAAACCCTTGTTTTATGTATCACCCCACCTCACCTTTCCCGTTAAGCAGCCATAGTGTGTTTTCTGCATGTGTGACTCTGTTCTGTTTTGTAATTCAGTTCAAGTGTGACGCTTTTGACATTCCCTCTATAAGTGATACCTTATGAGAAGTGTCCTTTTCTGTGTGACTTATTTCACTTAGAATCGTCGTACCTAAATCCACTCATCATGCTGCTACTAGCCTTATGACATTGATTTCATGGCTGAGTGATATTCCATTGTACATAAGGACCACAACTTCTTTATCCATTTTTCTCTTTCCTGGGATATTGAAGGTGGAATGAAGTGGAGGTCCTTGTCAACAGAGCAGCCCTAAACTTTGGGCTGCTTGTGTCTTGCTGATTTTTCATTTTCCCAATTTATACCCCCATGAGTGGAAGTGCCCTATGCTCTCTAAGCTGTGTTTTTTAGATGTTTCAGGACACACCGTACACTTCTCCAGAGTGGCTGTTGGCAATTTACATCCCGCCCATCAGTGTAGCAAGGCTCCCATTTCTCCATGGCCTGTCCTGCATTTCTGGTTTTGAGACTTTATTCAGCATGGCCCTTTTGACCGATGGGTAGCGAGTCTTCATTGTAGCCCTGATTTACCTTTCCAGGTTGCTTTGTTGGCCAAAAAGGGCGTATGCGTT
Source organism: Balaenoptera ricei (assembly GCF_028023285.1). NCBI lineage: Eukaryota > Metazoa > Chordata > Mammalia > Artiodactyla > Balaenopteridae > Balaenoptera > Balaenoptera ricei. The sequence goes on from NW_026777647.1 coordinate 55,449, forward strand.
TTTTCCTGAATATATTCAGGAAAAAACGCATACGCCCTTTTTGGCCAAGGGCATCATTGTCAACGTTTTGCCGCTTTTCATGTGCTTTAAAGGCGATTCGAATCTACCTCCTGAAATCTGTTTCCTGCAATTCGGCCTTGATTACAAATCCTCTTCTTTGCCTTCCCTCAATATATTTGTGGACGAGAGTTATCATTTATAACTCTGCAGGTTTGTGAATTGCAGTGCCCTGAAGCTCCATTTTACAACTCGCTTTTTTGGGAGCTGGCCGCAAAAGCGCAGGATGGCTTCAGGCCCTGTTCTGCTTTCGGGGGCGATGATTAGCCTGTGGTTAATTCTTCTTCCTGATGGGAAAATAGAGTGACCTGTGCCTGTCCCAACACCAAGAGCTAGTCTCTCACTGGTTCCCCGTCTACCCGTTCATCCTCAGGACAAATTGCAACCTGTACAGAACAGGAGGTTAAAGGTGCTGATGCTCCAAGTAGGGAGATTGTTAGTAAAGCGGCTGGAATGGCGAACCCGGGCACAAGGAGAAGAGAAATGAGGTGCGTTTTAGAAACCTTTCCCCATCACATGGTGTACCATCTTTTTGTTTTCTCATGCATGTTTTCGATGTAGGAAGATGCCCTTGAACCTGGAGATTTGGGACCCATGCGATGGGTACCACGCAGTATTACTTTAAAGGGTCTGCGTTTGCTCACCCAACCTCACCAAACCTCTCAGCCCCAAGAGTGTCCACCCTTATGTCTCATCCAGCTGTGGGTCTAGATATGGTCAATCCAGGTTGCATCACAGCCCCTGAACGCATTGTGTAAGAATTTCTCTCTCTTTCACTGTCTTTGTTTCATGGGTTTTTCAAAGTAATTTATTTTTATAATGGGGTTTAGCTGCTTTTCAATGCTGTCTTTATGCCGCTTTACACCCACTTGACACACTAACAGAGAGATATCAATACATAGGTTTTAAGATTATTACTAGTCAGATATATTCTTGTGCGGTGAATAGGACGTGTTTAGTCCAGTTCTCTGAGCAAGGAGTAGGTTTTGTCTATTACATATTGGGTTTATGGAACGGTATCTGAGCTAATTTGAAACCCTTGTTTTATGTATCACCCCACCTCACCTTTCCCGTTAAGCAGCCATAGTGTGTTTTCTGCATGTGTGACTCTGTTCTGTTTTGTAATTCAGTTCAAGTGTGACGCTTTTGACATTCCCTCTATAAGTGATACCTTATGAGAAGTGTCCTTTTCTGTGTGACTTATTTCACTTAGAATCGTCGTACCTAAATCCACTCATCATGCTGCTACTAGCCTTATGACATTGATTTCATGGCTGAGTGATATTCCATTGTACATAAGGACCACAACTTCTTTATCCATTTTTCTCTTTCCTGGGATATTGAAGGTGGAATGAAGTGGAGGTCCTTGTCAACAGAGCAGCCCTTAACTTTGGGCTGCTTGTGTCTTGCTGATTTTTCATTTTCCCAATTTATACCCCCATGAGTGGAAGTGCCCTATGCTCTCTAAGCTGTGTTTTTTAGATGTTTCAGGACACACCGTACACTTCTCCAGAGTGGCTGTTGGCAATTTACATCCCGCCCATCAGTGTAGCAAGGCTCCCATTTCTCCATGGCCTGTCCTGCATTTCTGGTTTTGAGACTTTATTCAGCATGGCCCTTTTGACCGATGGGTAGCGAGTCTTCTTTGTAGCCCTGATTTACCTTTCCAGGTTGCTTTGTTGGCCAAAAAGGGCGTATGCGTTTTTTCCTGAATATATTCAGGAAAAAACGCATACGCCCTTTTTGGCCAAGGGCATCATTGTCAACGTTTTGCCGCTTTTCATGTGCTTTAAAGGCGATTCGAATCTACCTCCTGAAATCTGTTTCCTGCAATTCTGCCTTGATTTCAAATCCTCTTCTTTGCCTTCCCTCAATATATTTGTGGACGAGAGTTATCATTTATAACTCTGCAGGTTTGTGAATTGCAGTGCCCTGAAGCTCCATTTTACAACTCGCTTTTTTGGGAGCTGGCCGCAAAAGCGCAGGATGGCTTCAGGCCCTGTTCTGCTTTCGGGGGCGATGATTAGCCTGTGGTTAATTCTTCTTCCTGATGGGAAAATAGAGTGACCTGTGCCTGTCCCAACACCAAGAGCTAGTCTCTCACTGGTTCCCCGTCTACCCGTTCATCCTCAGGACAAATTGCAACCTGTACAGAACAGGAGGTTAAAGGTGCTGATGCTCCAAGTAGGGAGATTGTTAGTAAAGCGGCTGGAATGGCGAACCCGGGCACAAGGAGAAGAGAAATGAGGTGCGTTTTAGAAACCTTTCCCCATCACATGGTGTACCATCTTTTTGTTTTCTCATGCATGTTTTCGATGTAGGAAGATGCCCTTGAACCTGGAGATTTGGGACCCATGCGATGGGTACCACGCAGTATTACTTTAAAGGGTCTGCGTTTGCTCACCCAACCTCACCAAACCTCTCAGCCCCAAGAGTGTCCACCCTTATGTCTCATCCAGCTGTGGGTCTAGATATGGTCAATCCAGGTTGCATCACAGCCCCTGAACGCATTGTGTAAGAATTTCTCTCTCTTTCACTGTCTTTGTTTCATGGGTTTTTCAAAGTAATTTATTTTTATAATGGGGTTTAGCTGCTTTTCACTGCTGTGTTTATGCCGCTTTACACCCACTTGACACACTAACAGAGAGATATCAATACATAGGTTTTAAGATTATTACTAGTCAGATATATTCTTGTGCGGTGAATAGGGTGTGTTGAGTCCAGTTCTCTGAGCAAGGAGTAGGTCTTGTCTATTACATATTGGGTTTATGGAACGGTATCTGAGCTAATTTGAAACCCTTGTTTTATGTATCACCCCACCTCACCTTTCCCGTTAAGCAGCCATAGTGTGTTTTCTGCATGTGTGACTCTGTTCTGTTTTGTAATTCAGTTCAAGTGTAACGCTTTTGACATTCCCTCTATAAGTGATACCTTATGAGAAGTGTCCTTTTCTGTGTGACTTATTTCACTTAGAATCGTCGTACCTAAATCCACTCATCATGCTGCTACTAGCCTTATGACATTGATTTCATGGCTGAGTGATATTCCATTGTACATAAGGACCACAACTTCTTTATCCATTTTTCTCTTTCCTGGGATATTGAAGGTGGAATGAAGTGGAGGTCCTTGTCAACAGAGCAGCCCTAAACTTTGGGCTGCTTGTGTCTTGCTGATTTTTCATTTTCCCAATTTATACCCCCATGAGTGGAAGTGCCCTATGCTCTCTAAGCTGTGTTTTTTAGATGTTTCAGGACACACCGTACACTTCTCCAGAGTGGCTGTTGGCAATTTACATCCCGCCCATCAGTGTAGCAAGGCTCCCATTTCTCCATGGCCTGTCCTGCATTTCTGGTTTTGAGACTTTATTCAGCATGGCCCTTTTGACCGATGGGTAGCGAGTCTTCATTGTAGCCCTGATTTACCTTTCCAGGTTGCTTTGTTGGCCAAAAACGGCGTATGCGTTTTTTCCTGAATATATTCAGGAAAAAACGCATATGCCCTTTTTGGCCAAGGGCATCATTGTCAACGTTTTGCCGCTTTTCATGTGCTTTAAAGGCGATTCGAATCTACCTCCTGAAATCTGTTTCCTGCAATTCGGCCTTGATTACAAATCCTCTTCTTTGCCTTCCCTCAATATATTTGTGGACGAGAGTTATCATTTATAACTCTGCAGGTTTGTGAATTGCAGTGCCCTGAAGCTCCATTTTACAACTCGCTTTTTTGGGAGCTGGCCGCAAAAGCGCAGGATGGCTTCAGGCCCTGTTCTGCTTTCGGGGGCGGTGATTAGCCTGTGGTTAATTCTTCTTCCTGATGGGAAAATAGAGTGACCTGTGCCTGTCCCAACACCAAGAGCTAGTCTCTCACTGGTTCCCCGTCTACCCGTTCATCCTCAGGACAAATTGCAACCTGTACAGAACAGGAGGTTAAAGGTGCTGATGCTCCAAGTAGGGAGATTGTTAGTAAAGCGGCTGGAATGGCGAACCCGGGCACAAGGAGAAGAGAAATGAGGTGCGTTTTAGAAACCTTTCCCCATCACATGGTGTACCATCTTTTTGTTTTCTCATGCATGTTTTCGATGTAGGAAGATGCCCTTGAACCTGGAGATTTGGGTCCCATGGGATGGGTACCACGCAGTAGTACTTTAAAGGGTCTGCGTTTGCTCACCCAACCTCACCAAACCTCTCAGCCCCAAGAGTGTCCACCCTTATGTCTCATCCAGCTGTGGGTCTAGATATGGTCAATCCAGGTTGCATCACAGCCCCTGAACGCATTGTGTAAGAATTTCTCTCTCTTTCACTGTCTTTGTTTCATGGGTTTGTAAAAGTAATTTATTTTTATAATGGGGTTTAGCTGCTTTTCAATGCTGTGTTTATGCCGCTTTACACCCACTTGACACACTAACAGAGAGATATCAATACATAGGTTTTAAGATTATTACTAGTCAGATATATTCTTGTGCGGTGAATAGGACGTGTTGAGTCCAGTTCTCTGAGCAAGGAGTAGGTTTTGTCTATTACATATTGGGTTTATGGAACGGTATCTGAGCTAATTTGAAACCCTTGTTTTATGTATCACCCCACCTCACCTTTCCCGATAAGCAGCCATAGTGTGTTTTCTGCATGTGTGACTCTGTTCTGTTTTGTAATTCAGTTCAAGTGTGACGCTTTTGACATTCCCTCTATAAGTGATACCTTATGAGAAGTGTCCTTTTCTGTGTGACTTATTTCACTTAGAATCGTCGTACCTAAATCCACTCATCATGCTGCTACTAGCCTTATGACATTGATTTCATGGCTGAGTGATATTCCATTGTACATAAGGACCACAACTTCTTTATCCATTTTTCTCTTTCCTGGGATATTGAAGGTGGAATGAAGTGGAGGTCCTTGTCAACAGAGCAGCCCTTAACTTTGGGCTGCTTGTGTCTTGCTGATTTTTCATTTTCCCAATTTATACCCCCATGAGTGGAAGTGCCCTATGCTCTCTAAGCTGTGTTTTTTAGATGTTTCAGGACAAACCGTACACTTCTCCAGAGTGGCTGTTGGCAATTTACATCCCGCCCATCAGTGTAGCAAGGCTCCCATTTCTCCATGGCCTGTCCTGCATTTCTGGTTTTGAGACTTTATTCAGCATGGCCCTTTTGACCGATGGGTAGCGAGTCTTCTTTGTAGCCCTGATTTACCTTTCCAGGTTGCTTTGTTGGCCAAAAAGGGCGTATGCGTTTTTTCCTGAATATATTCAGGAAAAAACGCATACGCCCTTTTTGGCCAAGGGCATCATTGTCAACGTTTTGCCGCTTTTCATGTGCTTTAAAGGCGATTCGAATCTACCTCCTGAAATCTGTTTCCTGCAATTCTGCCTTGATTTCAAATCCTCTTCTTTGCCTTCCCTCAATATATTTGTGGACGAGAGTTATCATTTATAACTCTGCAGGTTTGTGAATTGCAGTGCCCTGAAGCTCCATTTTACAACTCGCTTTTTTGGGAGCTGGCCGCAAAAGCGCAGGATGGCTTCAGGCCCTGTTCTGCTTTCGGGGGCGATGATTAGCCTGTGGTTAATTCTTCTTCCTGATGGGAAAATAGAGTGACCTGTGCCTGTCCCAACACCAAGAGCTAGTCTCTCACTGGTTCCCCGTGTACCCGTTCATCCTCAGGACAAATTGCAACCTGTACAGAACAGGAGGTTAAAGGTGCTGATGCTCCAAGTAGGGAGATTGTTAGTAAAGCGGCTGGAATGGCGAACCCGGGCACAAGGAGAAGAGAAATGAGGTGCGTTTTAGAAACCTTTCCCCATCACATGGTGTACCATCTTTTTGTTTTCTCATGCATGTTTTCGATGTAGGAAGATGCCCTTGAACCTGGAGATTTGGGACCCATGCGATGGGTACCACGCAGTATTACTTTAAAGGGTCTGCGTTTGCTCACCCAACCTCACCAAACCTCTCAGCCCCAAGAGTGTCCACCCTTATGTCTCATCCAGCTGTGGGTCTAGATATGGTCAATCCAGGTTGCATCACAGCCCCTGAACGCATTGTGTAAGAATTTCTCTCTCTTTCACTGTCTTTGTTTCATGGGTTTTTCAAAGTAATTTATTTTTATAATGGGGTTTAGCTGCTTTTCACTGCTGTGTTTATGCCGCTTTACACCCACTTGACACACTAACAGAGAGATATCAATACATAGGTTTTAAGATTATTACTAGTCAGATATATTCTTGTGCGGTGAATAGGGTGTGTTGAGTCCAGTTCTCTGAGCAAGGAGTAGGTCTTGTCTATTACATATTGGGTTTATGGAACGGTATCTGAGCTAATTTGAAACCCTTGTTTTATGTATCACCCCACCTCACCTTTCCCGTTAAGCAGCCATAGTGTGTTTTCTGCATGTGTGACTCTGTTCTGTTTTGTAATTCAGTTCAAGTGTAACGCTTTTGACATTCCCTCTATAAGTGATACCTTATGAGAAGTGTCCTTTTCTGTGTGACTTATTTCACTTAGAATCGTCGTACCTAAATCCACTCATCATGCTGCTACTAGCCTTATGACATTGATTTCATGGCTGAGTGATATTCCATTGTACATAAGGACCACAACTTCTTTATCCATTTTTCTCTTTACTGGGATATTGAAGGTGGAATGAAGTGGAGGTCCTTGTCAACAGAGCAGCCCTAAACTTTGGGCTGCTTGTGTCTTGCTGATTTTTCATTTTCCCAATTTATACCCCCATGAGTGGAAGTGCCCTATGCTCTCTAAGCTGTGTTTTTTAGATGTTTCAGGACACACCGTACACTTCTCCAGAGTGGCTGTTGGCAATTTACATCCCGCCCATCAGTGTAGCAAGGCTCCCATTTCTCCATGGCCTGTCCTGCATTTCTGGTTTTGAGACTTTATTCAGCATGGCCCTTTTGACCGATGGGTAGCGAGTCTTCATTGTAGCCCTGATTTACCTTTCCAGGTTGCTTTGTTGGCCAAAAAGGGCGTATGCGTTTTTTCCTGAATATATTCAGGAAAAAACGCATATGCCCTTTTTGGCCAAGGGCATCATTGTCAACGTTTTGCCGCTTTTCATGTGCTTTAAAGGCGATTCGAATCTACCTCCTGAAATCTGTTTCCTGCAATTCGGCCTTGATTACAAATCCTCTTCTTTGCCTTCCCTCAATATATTTGTGGACGAGAGTTATCATTTATAACTCTGCAGGTTTGTGAATTGCAGTGCCCTGAAGCTCCATTTTACAACTCGCTTTTTTGGGAGCTGGCCGCAAAAGCGCAGGATGGCTTCAGGCCCTGTTCTGCTTTCGGGGGCGATGATTAGCCTGTGGTTAATTCTTCTTCCTAATGGGAAAATAGAGTGACCTGTGCCTGTCCCAACACCAAGAGCTAGTCTCTCACTGGTTCCCCGTCTACCCGTTCATCCTCAGGACAAATTGCAACCTGTACAGAACAGGAGGTTAAAGGTGCTGATGCTCCAAGTAGGGAGATTGTTAGTAAAGCGGCTGGAATGGCGAACCCGGGCACAAGGAGAAGAGAAATGAGGTGCGTTTTAGAAACCTTTCCCCATCACATGGTGTACCATCTTTTTGTTTTCTCATGCATGTTTTCGATGTAGGAAGATGCCCTTGAACCTGGAGATTTGGGTCCCATGGGATGGGTACCACGCAGTAGTACTTTAAAGGGTCTGCGTTTGCTCACCCAACCTCACCAAACCTCTCAGCCCCAAGAGTGTCCACCCTTATGTCTCATCCAGCTGTGGGTCTAGATATGGTCAATCCAGGTTGCATCACAGCCCCTGAACGCATTGTGTAAGAATTTCTCTCTCTTTCACTGTCTTTGTTTCATGGGTTTGTAAAAGTAATTTATTTTTATAATGGGGTTTAGCTGCTTTTCACTGCTGTGTTTATGCCGCTTTACACCCACTTGACACACTAACAGAGAGATATCAATACATAGGTTTTAAGATTATTACTAGTCAGATATATTCTTGTGCGGTGAATAGGGTGTGTTGAGTCCAGTTCTCTGAGCAAGGAGTAGGTCTTGTCTATTACATATTGGGTTTATGGAACGGTATCTGAGCTAATTTGAAACCCTTGTTTTATGTATCACCCCACCTCACCTTTCCCGTTAAGCAGCCATAGTGTGTTTTCTGCATGTGTGACTCTGTTCTGTTTTGTAATTCAGTTCAAGTGTGACGCTTTTTACATTCCCTCTATAAGTGATACCTTATGAGAAGTGTCCTTTTCTGTGTGACTTATTTCACTTAGAATCGTCGTACCTAAATCCACTCATCATGCTGCTACTAGCCTTATGACATTGATTTCATGGCTGAGTGATATTCCATTGTACATAAGGACCACAACTTCTTTATCCATTTTTCTCTTTCCTGGGATATTGAAGGTGGAATGAAGTGGAGGTCCTTGTCAACAGAGCAGCCCTAAACTTTGGGCTGCTTGTGTCTTGCTGATTTTTCATTTTCCCAATTTATACCCCCATGAGTGGAAGTGCCCTATGCTCTCTAAGCTGTGTTTTTTAGATGTTTCAGGACACACCGTACACTTCTCCAGAGTGGCTGTTGGCAATTTACATCCCGCCCATCAGTGTAGCAAGGCTCCCATTTCTCCATGGCCTGTCCTGCATTTCTGGTTTTGAGACTTTATTCAGCATGGCCCTTTTGACCGATGGGTAGCGAGTCTTCTTTGTAGCCCTGATTTACCTTTCCAGGTTGCTTTGTTGGCCAAAAAGGGCGTATGCGTTTTTTCCTGAATATATTCAGGAAAAAACGCATACGCCCTTTTTGGCCAAGGGCATCATTGTCAACGTTTTGCCGCTTTTCATGTGCTTTAAAGGCGATTCGAATCTACCTCCTGAAATCTGTTTCCTGCAATTCGGCCTTGATTTCAAATCCTCTTCTTTGCCTTCCCTCAATATATTTGTGGACGAGAGTTATCATTTATAACTCTGCAGGTTTGTGAATTGCAGTGCCCTGAAGCTCCATTTTACAACTCGCTTTTTTGGGAGCTGGCCGCAAAAGCGCAGGATGGCTTCAGGCCCTGTTCTGGTTCCGGGGGGGAGGATGAGCCTGTGGTTAATTCTTCTTCCTGATGGGAAAATAGAGTGACCTGTGCCTGTCCCAACACCAAGAGCTAGTCTCTCACTGGTTCCCCGTCTACCCGTTCATCCTCAGGACAAATTGCAACCTGTACGGAACAGGAGGTTAAAGGTGCTGATGCTCCAAGTAGGGAGATTATTAGTAAAGCGTCTGGAATGGTGAAGCCGGGCACAAGGAGAAGAGAAATGAGGTGCATTTTAGAAACCTTTCCCCATCACATGGTGTACCATCTTTTTGTTTTCTCATGCATGTTTTCGATGTAGGAATATGCCCTTGAACCTGTAGATTTGGTACCCATGCGATGGGTACCACGCAGTATTACTTTAAAGGGTCTGCGTTTGCTCACCCAACCTCACCAAACCTCTCAGCCCCAAGAGTGTCCACCCTTATGTCTCATCCAGCTGTGGGTCTAGATATGGTCAATCCAGGTTGCATCACAGCCCCTGAACGCATTGTGTAAGAATTTCTCTCTCTTTCACTGTCTTTGTTTCATGGGTTTTTCAAAGTAATTTATTTTTATAATGGGGTTTAGCTGCTTTTCAATGCTGTGTTTATGCCGCTTTACACCCACTTGACACACTAACAGAGAGATATCAATACATAGGTTTTAAGATTATTACTAGTCAGATATATTCTTGTGCGGTGAATAGGACGTGTTGAGTCCAGTTCTCTGAGCAAGGAGTAGGTTTTGTCTATTACATATTGGGTTTATGGAACGGTATCTGAGCTAATTTGAAACCCTTGTTTTATGTATCACCCCACCTCACCTTTCCCGTTAAGCAGCCATAGTGTGTTTTCTGCATGTGTGACTCTGTTCTGTTTTGTAATTCAGTTCAAGTGTGACGCTTTTGACATTCCCTCTATAAGTGATACCTTATGAGAAGTGTCCTTTTCTGTGTGACTTATTTCACTTAGAATCGTCGTACCTAAATCCACTCATCATGCTGCTACTAGCCTTATGACATTGATTTCATGGCTGAGTGATATTCCATTGTACATAAGGACCACAACTTCTTTATCCATTTTTCTCTTTCCTGGGATATTGAAGGTGGAATGAAGTGGAGGTCCTTGTCAACAGAGCAGCCCTTAACTTTGGGCTGCTTGTGTCTTGCTGATTTTTCATTTTCCCAATTTATACCCCCATGAGTGGAAGTGCCCTATGCTCTCTAAGCTGTGTTTTTTAGATGTTTCAGGACACACCGTACACTTCTCCAGAGTGGCTGTTGGCAATTTACATCCCGCCCATCAGTGTAGCAAGGCTCCCATTTCTCCATGGCCTGTCCTGCATTTCTGGTTTTGAGAATTTTTTAAGCATGGCTCTTTTGACCGATGGGTAGCGAGTCTTCTTTGTAGCGCTGATTTGCCTTTCCAGGTGGCTTGGTTGGCCAAAAAGGGCGTATGCGTTTTTTCCTGAATATATTCAGGAAAAAACGCATACGCCCTTTTTGGCCAAGGGCATCATTGTCAACGTTTTGCCGCTTTTCATGTGCTTTAAAGGCGATTCGAATCTACCTCCTGAAATCTGTTTCCTGCAATTCTGCCTTGATTTCAAATCCTCTTCTTTGCCTTCCCTCAATATATTTGTGGACGAGAGTTATCATTTATAACTCTGCAGGTTTGTGAATTGCAGTGCCCTGAAGCTCCATTTTACAACTCGCTTTTTTGGGAGCTGGCCGCAAAAGCGCAGGATGGCTTCAGGCCCTGTTCTGCTTTCGGGGGCGATGATTAGCCTGTGGTTAATTCTTCTTCCTGATGGGAAAATAGAGTGACCTGTGCCTGTCCCAACACCAAGAGCTAGTCTCTCACTGGTTCCCCGTGTACCCGTTCACCCTCAGGACAAATTGCAACCTGTACAGAACAGGAGGTTAAAGGTGCTGATGCTCCAAGTAGGGAGATTGTTAGTAAAGCGGCTGGAATGGCGAACCCGGGCACAAGGAGAAGAGAAATGAGGTGCGTTTTAGAAACCTTTCCCCATCACATGGTGTACCATCTTTTTGTTTTCTCATGCATGTTTTCGATGTAGGAAGATGCCCTTGAACCTGTAGATTTGGGACCCATGCGATGGGTACCACGCAGTATTACTTTAAAGGGTCTGCGTTTGCTCACCCAACCTCACCAAACCTCTCAGCCCCAAGAGTGTCCACCCTTATGTCTCATCCAGCTGTGGGTCTAGATATGGTCAATCCAGGTTGCATCACAGCCCCTGAACGCATTGTGTAAGAATTTCTCTCTCTTTCACTGTCTTTGTTTCATGGGTTTTTCGAAGTAATTTATTTTTATAATGGGGTTTAGCTGCTTTTCACTGCTGTGTTTATGCCGCTTTACACCCACTTGACACACTAACAGAGAGATATCAATACATAGGTTTTAAGATTATTACTAGTCAGATATATTCTTGTGCGGTGAATAGGACGTGTTGAGTCCAGTTCTCTGAGCAAGGAGTAGGTTTTGTCTATTACATATTGGGTTTATGGAACGGTATCTGAGCTAATTTGAAACCCTTGTTTTATGTATCACCCCACCTCACCTTTCCCGTTAAGCAGCCATAGTGTGTTTTCTGCATGTGTGACTCTGTTCTGTTTTGTAATTCAGTTCAAGTGTAACGGTTTTGACATTCCCTCTATAAGTGATACCTTATGAGAAGTGTCCTTTTCTGTGTGACTTATTTCACTTAGAATCGTCGTACCTAAATCCACTCATCATGCTGCTACTAGCCTTATGACATTGATTTCATGGCTGAGTGATATTCCATTGTACATAAGGACCACAACTTCTTTATCCATTTTTCCCTTTCCTGGGATATTTAAGGTGGAATGAAGTGGAGGTCCTTGTCAACAGAGCAGCCCTAAACTTTGGGGTTCTTGTGTCTTGCTGATTTTTCATTTTCCCAATTTATACCCCCATGAGTGGAAGTGCCCTATGCTCTCTAAGCTGTGTTTTTTAGATGTTTCAGGACACACCGTACACTTCTCCAGAGTGGCTGTTGGCAATTTACATCCCGCCCATCAGTGTAGCAAGGCTCCCATTTCTCCATGGCCTGTCCTGCATTTCTGGTTTTGAGACTTTATTCAGCATGGCCCTTTTGACCGATGGGTAGCGAGTCTTCTTTGTAGCCCTGATTTACCTTTCCAGGTTGCTTGTTTGGCCAAAAAGGGCGTATGCGTTTTTTCCTGAATATATTCAGGAAAAAACGCATACGCCCTTTTTGGCCAAGGGCATCATTGTCAACGTTTTGCCACTTTTCATGTGCTTTAAAGGCGATTCGAATCTACCTCCTGAAATCTGTTTCCTGCAATTCGGCCTTGATTTCAAATCCTCTTCTTTGCCTTCCCTCAATATATTTGTGGACGAGAGTTATCATTTATAACTCTGCAGGTTTGTGAATTGCAGTGCCCTGAAGCTCCATTTTACAACTCGCTTTTTTGGGAGCTGGCCGCAAAAGCGCAGGATGGCTTCAGGCCCTGTTCTGCTTTCGGGGGCGATGATTAGCCTGTGGTTAATTCTTCTTCCTGATGGGAATATAGAGTGACCTGTGCATGTCCCAACACCAAGAGCTAGTCTCTCACTGCTTCCCCGTGTACCCGTTCATCCTCAGGACAAATTGCAACCTTTACAGAACAGGAGGTTAAAGGTGCTGATGCTCCAAGTAGGGAGATTGTTAGTAAAGCGGCTGGAATGGCGAACCCGGGCACAAGGAGAAGAGAAATGAGGTGCGTTTTAGAAACCTTTCCCCATCACATGGTGTACCATCTTTTTGTTTTCTCATGCATGTTTTCGATGTAGGAAGATGCCCTTGAACCTGGAGATTTGGGACCCATGCGATGGGTACCACGCAGTATTACTTTAAAGGGTCTGCGTTTGCTCACCCAACCTCACCAAACCTCTCAGCCCCAAGAGTATCCACCCTTATGTCTCATCCAGCTGTGGGTCTAGATATGGTCAATCCAGGTTGCATCACAGCCCCTGAACGCATTGTGTAAGAATTTCTCTCTCTTTCACTGTCTTTGTTTCATGGGTTTTTCAAAGTAATTTATTTTTATAATGGGGTTTAGCTGCTTTTCACTGCTGTGTTTATGCCGCTTTACACCCACTTGACACACTAACAGAGAGATATCAATACATAGGTTTTAAGATTATTACTAGTCAGATATATTCTTGTGCGGTGAATAGGACGTGTTGAGTCCAGTTCTCTGAGCAAGGAGTAGGTTTTGTCTATTACATATTGGGTTTATGGAACGGTATCTGAGCTAATTTGAAACCCTTGTTTTATGTATCACCCCACCTCACCTTTCCCGTTAAGCAGCCATAGTGTGTTTTCTGCATGTGTGACTCTGTTCTGTTTTGTAATTCAGTTCAAGTGTAACGGTTTTGACATTCCCTCTATAAGTGATACCTTATGAGAAGTGTCCTTTTCTGTGTGACTTATTTCACTTAGAATCGTCGTACCTAAATCCACTCATCATGCTGCTACTAGCCTTATGACATTGATTTCATGGCTGAGTGATATTCCATTGTACATAAGGACCACAACTTCTTTATCCATTTTTCCCTTTCCTGGGATATTTAAGGTGGAATGAAGTGGAGGTCCTTGTCAACAGAGCAGCCCTAAACTTTGGGGTTCTTGTGTCTTGCTGATTTTTCATTTTCCCAATTTATACCCCCATGAGTGGAAGTGCCCTATGCTCTCTAAGCTGTGTTTTTTAGATGTTTCAGGACACACCGTACACTTCTCCAGAGTGGCTGTTGGCAATTTACATCCCGCCCATCTGTGTAGCAAGGCTCCCATTTCTCCATGGCCTGTCCTGCATTTCTGGTTTTGAGACTTTTTTAAGCATGGCTCTTTTGACCGATGGGTAGCGAGTCTTCTTTGTAGCGCTGATTTGCCTTTCCAGGTTGCTTGGTTGGCCAAAAAGGGCGTATGCGTTTTTTCCTGAATATATTCCGGAAAAAACGCATACGCCCTTTTTGGCCAAGGGCATCATTGTCAACGTTTTGCCGCTTTTCATGTGCTTTAAAGGCGATTCGAATCTACCTTTTTGGCCAAGGGCATCATTGTCAACGTTTTGCCGCTTTTCATGTGCTTTAAAGGCGATTCGAATCTACCTCCTGAAATCTGTTTCCTGCAATTCTGCCTTGATTTCAAATCCTCTTCTTTGCCTTCCCTCAATATATTTGTGGACGAGAGTTATCATTTATAACTCTGCAGGTTTGTGAATTGCAGTGCCCTGAAGCTCCATTTTACAACTCGCTTTTTTGGGAGCTGGCCTCAAAAGCGCAGGATGGCTTCAGGCCCTGTTCTGCTTCCGGGGGGGAGGATGAGCCTGTGGTTAATTCTTCTTCCTGATGGGAAAATAGAGTGACCGGTGCCTGTCCCAACACCAAGAGCTAGTCTCTCACTGGTTCCCCATGTACCCGTTCATCCTCAGGACAAATTGCAACCTGTACGGAACAGGAGGTTAAAGGTACTGATGCTCCAAGTAGGGAGATTGTTAGTAAAGCGGCTGGAATGGCGAACCCGGGCACAAGGAGAAGAGAAATGAGGTGCGTTTTAGAAACCTTTCCCCATCACATGGTGTACCATCTTTTTGTTTTCTCATGCATGATTTCGATGTAGGAAGATCCCCTTGAACCTGGAGATTTGGGACCCATGCGATGGGTACCACGCAGTATTACTTTAAAGGGTCTGCGTTTGCTCACCCAACCTCACCAAACCTCTCAGCCCCAAGAGTGTCCACCCTTATGTCTCATCCAGCTGTGGGTCTAGATATGGTCAATCCAGGTTGCATCACAGCCCCTGAACGCATTGTGTAAGAATTTCTCTCTCTTTCACTGTCTTTGTTTCATGGGTTTTTCGAAGTAATTTATTTTTATAATGGGGTTTAGCTGCTTTTCACTGCTGTGTTTATGCCGCTTTACACCCACTTGACACACTAACAGAGAGATATCAATACATAGGTTTTAAGATTATTACTAGTCAGATATATTCTTGTGCGGTGAATAGGACGTGTTGAGTCCAGTTCTCTGAGCAAGGAGTAGGTTTTGTCTATTACATATTGGGTTTATGGAACGGTATCTGAGCTAATTTGAAACCCTTGTTTTATGTATCACCCCACCTCACCTTTCCCGTTAAGCAGCCATAGTGTGTTTTCTGCATGTGTGACTCTGTTCTGTTTTGTAATTCAGTTCAAGTGTAACGGTTTTGACATTCCCTCTATAAGTGATACCTTATGAGAAGTGTCCTTTTCTGTGTGACTTATTTCACTTAGAATCGTCGTACCTAAATCCACTCATCATGCTGCTACTAGCCTTATGACATTGATTTCATGGCTGAGTGATATTCCATTGTACATAAGGACCACAACTTCTTTATCCATTTTTCTCTTTCCTGGGATATTGAAGGTGGAATGAAGTGGAGGTCCTTGTCAACAGAGCAGCCCTAAACTTTGGGGTGCTTGTGTCTTGCTGATTTTTCATTTTCCCAATTTATACCCCCATGAGTGGAAGTGCCCTATGCTCTCTAAGCTGTGTTTTTTAGATGTTTCAGGACACACCGTACACTTCTCCAGAGTGGCTGTTGGCAATTTACATCCCGCCCATCAGTGTAGCAAGGCTCCCATTTCTCCATGGCCTGTCCTGCATTTCTGGTTTTGAGACTTTATTCAGCATGGCCCTTTTGACCGATGGGTAGCGAGTCTTCTTTGTAGCCCTGATTTACCTTTCCAGGTTGCTTTGTTGGCCAAAAAGGGCCTATGCGTTTTTTCCTGAATATATTCAGGAAAAAACGCATACGCCCTTTTTGGCCAAGGGCATCATTGTCAACGTTTTGCCGCTTTTCATGTGCTTTAAAGGCGATTCGAATCTACCTCCTGAAATCTGTTTCCTGCAATTCGGCCTTGATTTCAAATCCTCTTCTTTGCCTTCCCTCAATATATTTGTGGACGAGAGTTATCATTTATAACTCTGCAGGTTTGTGAATTGCAGTGCCCTGAAGCTCCATTTTACAACTCGCTTTTTTGGGAGCTGGCCGCAAAAGCGCAGGATGGCTTCAGTCCCTGTTCTGGTTCCGGGGGGGAGGATGAGCCTGTGGTTAATTCTTCTTCCTGATGGGAAAATAGAGTGACCTGTGCCTGTCCCAACACCAAGAGCTAGTCTCTCACTGGTTCCCCGTCTACCCGTTCATCCTCAGGACAAATTGCAACATGTACGGAACAGGAGGTTAAAGGTGCTGATGCTCCAAGTAGGGAGATTGTTAGTAAAGCGGCTGGAATGGCGAACCCGGGCACAAGGAGAAGAGAAATGAGGTGCGTTTTAGAAACCTTTCCCCATCACATGGTGTACCATCTTTTTGTTTTCTCATGCATGATTTCGATGTAGGAAGATCCCCTTGAACCTGGAGATTTGGGACGCATGCGATGGGTACCACGCAGTATTACTTTAAAGGGTCTGCGTTTGCTCACCCAACCTCACCAAACCTCTCAGCCCCAAGAGTGTCCACCCTTATGTCTCATCCAGCTGTGGGTCTAGATATGGTCAATCCAGGTTGCATCACAGCCCCTGAACGCATTGTGTAAGAATTTCTCTCTCTTTCACTGTCTTTGTTTCATGGGTTTTTCGAAGTAATTTATTTTTATAATGGGGTTTAGCTGCTTTTCACTGCTGTGTTTATGCCGCTTTACACCCACTTGACACACTAACAGAGAGATATCAATACATAGGTTTTAAGATTATTACTAGTCAGATATATTCTTGTGCGGTGAATAGGACGTGTTGAGTCCAGTTCTCTGAGCAAGGAGTAGGTCTTGTCTATTACATATTGGGTTTATGGAATGGTATCTGAGCTAATTTGAAACCCTTGTTTTATGTATCACCCCACCTCACCTTTCCCGTTAAGCAGCCATAGTGTGTTTTCTGCATGTGTGACTCTGTTCTGTTTTGTAATTCAGTTCAAGTGTAACGGTTTTGACATTCCCTCTATAAGTGATACCTTATGAGAAGTGTCCTTTTCTGTGTGACTTATTTCACTTAGAATCGTCATACCTAAATCCAATCATCATGCTGCTACTAGCCTTATGACATTGATTTCATGGCTGAGTGATATTCCATTGTACATAAGGACCACAACTTCTTTATCCATTTTTCTCTTTCCTGGGATATTGAAGGTGGAATGAAGTGGAGGTCCTGGTCAACAGAGCAGCCCTAAACTTTGGGGTGCTTGTGTCTTGCTGATTTTTCATTTTCCCAATTTATACCCCCATGAGTGGAAGTGCCCTATGCTCTCTAAGCTGTGTTTTTTAGATGTTTCCGGACACACCGTACACTTCTCCAGAGTGGCTGTTGGCAATTTACATCCCGCCCATCAGTATAGCAAGGCTCCCATTTCTCCATGGCCTGTCCTGCATTTCTGGTTTTGAGACTTTATTCAGCATGGCCCTTTTGACCGATGGGTAGCGAGTCTTCTTTGTAGCCCTGATTTACCTTTCCAGGTTGCTTGTTTGGCCAAAAAGGGCGTATGCGTTTTTTCCTGAATATATTCAGGAAAAAACGCATACGCCCTTTTTGGCCAAGGGCATCATTGTCAACGTTTTGCCGCTTTTCATGTGCTTTAAAGGCGATTCGAATCTACCTCCTGAAATCTGTTTCCTGCAATTCGGCCTTGATTTCAAATCCTCTTCTTTGCCTTCCCTCAATATATTTGTGGACGAGAGTTATCATTTATAACTCTGCAGGTTTGTGAATTGCAGTGCCCTGAAGCTCCATTTTACAACTCGCTTTTTTGGGAGCTGGCCGCAAAAGCGCAGGATGGCTTCAGGCCCTGTTCTGCTTTCGGGGGCGATGATTAGCCTGTGGTTAATTCTTCTTCCTGATGGGAAAATAGAGTGACCTGTGCCTGTCCCAACACCAAGAGCTAGTCTCTCACTGCTTCCCCGTGTACCCGTTCATCCTCAGGACAAATTGCAACCTTTACAGAACAGGAGGTTAAAGGTGCTGATGCTCCAAGTAGGGAGATTGTTAGTAAAGCGGCTGGAATGGCGAACCCGGGCACAAGGAGAAGAGAAATGAGGTGCGTTTTAGAAACCTTTCCCCATCACATGGTGTACCATCTTTTTGTTTTCTCATGCATGTTTTCGATGTAGGAAGATGCCCTTGAACCTGGAGATTTGGGACCCATGCGATGGGAACCACGCAGTATTACTTTAAAGGGTCTGCGTTTGCTCACCCAAACTCACCAAACCTCTCAGCCCCAAGAGTGTCCACCCTTATGTCTCATCCAGCTGTGGGTCTAGATATGGTCAATCCAGGTTGCATCACAGCCCCTGAACGCATTGTGTAAGAATTTCTCTCTCTTTCACTGTCTTTCTTTCATGGGTTTTTCAAAGTAATTTATTTTTATAATGGGGTTTAGCTGCTTTTCACTGCTGTGTTTATGCCGCTTTACACCCACTTGACACACTAACAGAGAGATATCAATACATAGGTTTTAAGATTATTACTAGTCAGATATATTCTTGTGCGGTGAATAGGACGTGTTGAGTCCAGTTCTCTGAGCAAGGAGTAGGTTTTGTCTATTACATATTGGGTTTATGGAACGGTATCTGAGCTAATTTGAAACCCTTGTTTTATGTATCACCCCACCTCACCTTTCCCGTTAAGCAGCCATAGTGTGTTTTCTGCATGTGTGACTCTGTTCTGTTTTGTAATTCAGTTCAAGTGTAACGGTTTTGACATTCCCTCTATAAGTGATACCTTATGAGAAGTGTCCTTTTCTGTGTGACTTATTTCACTTAGAATCGTCGTACCTAAATCCACTCATCATGCTGCTACTAGCCTTATGACATTGATTTCATGGCTGAGTGATATTCCATTGTACATAAGGACCACAACTTCTTTATCCATTTTTCTCTTTCCTGGGATATTGAAGGTGGAATGAAGTGGAGGTCCTTGTCAACAGAGCAGCCCTAAACTTTGGGGTGCTTGTGTCTTGCTGATTTTTCATTTTCACAATTTATACCCCCATGAGTGGAAGTGCCCTATGCTCTCTAAGCTGTGTTTTTTAGATGTTTCAGGACACACCGTACACTTCTCCAGAGTGGCTGTTGGCAATTTACATCCCGCCCATCAGTGTAGCAAGGCTCCCATTTCTCCATGGCCTGTCCTGCATTTCTGGTTTTGAGACTTTATTCAGCATGGCCCTTTTGACCGATGGGTAGCGAGTCTTCTTTGTAGCCCTGATTTACCTTTCCAGGTTGCTTGTTTGGCCAAAAAGGGCGTATGCGTTTTTTCCTGAATATATTCAGGAAAAAACGCATACGCCCTTTTTGGCCAAGGGCATCATTGTCAACGTTTTGCCGCTTTTCATGTGCTTTAAAGGCGATTCGAATCTACCTCCTGAAATCTGTTTCCTGCAATTCTGCCTTGATTTCAAATCCTCTTCTATGCCTTCCCTCAATATATTTGTGGACGAGAGTTATCATTTATAACTCTGCAGGTTTGTGAATTGCAGTGCCCTGAAGCTCCATTTTACAACTCGCTTTTTTGGGAGCTGGCCGCAAAAGCGCAGGATGGCTTCAGGCCCTGTTCTGCTTTCGGGGGCGATGATTAGCCTGTGGTTAATTCTTCTTCCTGATGGGAAAATAGAGTGACCTGTGCCTGTCCCAACACCAAGAGCTAGTCTCTCACTGGTTCCCCGTCTACCCGTTCATCCTCAGGACAAATTGCAACCTGTACAGAACAGGAGGTTAAAGGTGCTGATGCTCCAAGTAGGGAGATTGTTAGTAAAGCGGCTGGAATGGCGAACCCGGGCACAAGGAGCAGAGAAATGAGGTGCGTTTTAGAAACCTTTCCCCATCACATGGTGTACCATCTTTTTGTTTTCTCATGCATGTTTTCGATGTAGGAAGATGCCCTTGAACCTGGAGATTTGGGACCCATGGGATGGGTACCACGCAGTATTACTTTAAAGGGTCTGCGTTTGCTCACCCAACCTCACCAAACCTCTCAGCCCCAAGAGTGTCCACCCTTATGTCTCATCCAGCTGTGGGTCTAGATATGGTCAATCCAGGTTGCATCACAGCCCCTGAACGCATTGTGTAAGAATTTCTCTCTCTTTCACTGTCTTTGTTTCATGGGTTTTTCAAAGTAATTTATTTTTATAATGGGGTTTAGCTGCTTTTCAATGCTGTGTTTATGCCGCTTTACACCCACTTGACACACTAACAGAGAGATATCAATACATAGGTTTTAAGATTATTACTAGTCAGATATATTCTTGTGCGGTGAATAGGGTGTGTTGAGTCCAGTTCTCTGAGCAAGGAGTAGGTTTTGTCTATTACATATTGGGTTTATGGAACGGTATCTGAGCTAATTTGAAACCCTTGTTTTATGTATCACCCCACCTCACCTTTCCCGTTAAGCAGCCATAGTGTGTTTTCTGCATGTGTGACTCTGTTCTGTTTTGTAATTCAGTTCAAGTGTAACGGTTTTTACATTCCCTCTATAAGTGATACCTTATGAGAAGTGTCCTTTTCTGTGTGACTTATTTCACTTAGAATCGTCGTACCTAAATCCACTCATCATGCTGCTACTAGCCTTATGACATTGATTTCATGGCTGAGTGATATTCCATTGTACATAAGGACCACAACTTCTTTATCCATTTTTCCCTTTCCTGGGATATTTAAGGTGGAATGAAGTGGAGGTCCTTGTCAACAGAGCAGCCCTGAACTTTGGGGTTCTTGTGTCTTGCTGATTTTTCATTTTCTCAATTTATACCCCCATGAGCGGAAGTGCCCTATGCTCTCTAAGCTGTGTTTTTTAGATGTTTCAGGACACACCGTACACTTCTCCAGAGTGGCTGTTGGCAATTTACATCCCGCCCATCAGTGTAGCAAGGCTCCCATTTCTCCATGGCCTGTCCTGCATTTCTGGTTTTGAGACTTTTTTAAGCATGGCTCTTTTGACCGATGGGTAGCGAGTCTTCTTTGTAGCGCTGATTTGCCTTTCCAGGTTGCTTGGTTGGCCAAAAAGGGCGTATGCGTTTTTTCCTGAATATATTCAGGAAAAAACGCATACGCCCTTTTTGGCCAAGGGCATCATTGTCAACGTTTTGCCGCTTTTCATGTGCTTTAAAGGCGATTCGAATCTACCTCCTGAAATCTGTTTCCTGCAATTCTGCCTTGATTTCAAATCCTCTTCTATGCCTTCCCTCAATATATTTGTGGACGAGAGTTATCATTTATAACTCTGCAGGTTTGTGAATTGCAGTGCCCTGAAGCTCCATTTTACAACTCCCTTTTTTGGGAGCTGGCCTCAAAAGCGCAGGATGGCTTCAGGCCCTGTTCTGCTTCCGGGGGGGAGGATGAGCCTGTGGTTAATTCTTCTTCCTGATGGGAAAATAGAGTGACCTGTGCCTGTCCCAACACCAAGAGCTAGTCTCTCACTGGTTCCCCATGTACCCGTTCATCCTCAGGACAAATTGCAACCTGTACGGAACAGGAGGTTAAAGGTGCTGATGCTCCAAGTAGGGAGATTGTTAGTAAAGCGGCTGGAATGGCGAACCCGGGCACAAGGAGAAGAGAAATGAGGTGCGTTTTAGAAACCTTTCCCCATCACATGGTGTACCATCTTTTTGTTTTCTCATGCATGATTTCGATGTAGGAAGATCCCCTTGAACCTGGAGATTTGGGACGCATGCGATGGGTACCACGCAGTATTACTTTAAAGGGTCTGCGTTTGCTCACCCAACCTCACCAAACCTCTCAGCCCCAAGAGTGTCCACCCTTATGTCTCATCCAGCTGTGGGTCTAGATATGGTCAATCCAGGTTGCATCACAGCCCCTGAACGCATTGTGTAAGAATTTCTCTCTCTTTCACTGTCTTTGTTTCATGGGTTTTTCGAAGTAATTTATTTTTATAATGGGGTTTAGCTGCTTTTCACTGCTGTGTTTATGCCGCTTTACACCCACTTGACACACTAACAGAGAGATATCAATACATAGGTTTTAAGATTATTACTAGTCAGATATATTCTTCTGCGGTGAATAGGACGTGTTGAGTCCAGTTCTCTGAGCAAGGAGTAGGTCTTGTCTATTACATATTGGGTTTATGGAACGGTATCTGAGCTAATTTGAAACCCTTGTTTTATGTATCACCCCACCTCACCTTTCCCGTTAAGCAGCCATAGTGTGTTTTCTGCATGTGTGACTCTGTTCTGTTTTGTAATTCAGTTCAAGTGTAACGGTTTTTTCATTCCCTCTATAAGTGATACCTTATGAGAAGTGTCCTTTTCTGTGTGACTTATTTCACTTAGAATCGTCGTACCTAAATCCACTCATCATGCTGCTACTAGCCTTATGACATTGATTTCATGGCTGAGTGATATTCCATTGTACATAAGGACCACAACTTCTTTATCCATTTTTCTCTTTCCTGGGATATTGAAGGTGGAATGAAGTGGAGGTCCTTGTCAACAGAGCAGCCCTAAACTTTGGGGTGCTTGTGTCTTGCTGATTTTTCATTTTCCCAATTTATACCCCCATGAGTGGAAGTGCCCTATGCTCTCTAAGCTGTGTTTTTTAGATGTTTCAGGACACACCGTACACTTCTCCAGAGTGGCTGTTGGCAATTTACATCCCGCCCATCAGTGTAGCAAGGCTCCCATTTCTCCATGGCCTGTCCTGCATTTCTGGTTTTGAGACTTTATTCAGCATGGCCCTTTTGACCGATGGGTAGCGAGTCTTCTTTGTAGCCCTGATTTACCTTTCCAGGTTGCTTTGTTGGCCAAAAAGGGCGTATGCGTTTTTTCCTGAATATATTCAGGAAAAAACGCATACGCCCTTTTTGGCCAAGGGCATCATTGTCAACGTTTTGCCGCTTTTCATGTGCTTTAAAGGCGATTCGAATCTACCTCCTGAAATCTGTTTCCTGCAATTCGGCCTTGATTACAAATCCTCTTCTTTGCCTTCCCTCAATATATTTGTGGACGAGAGTTATCATTTATAACTCTGCAGGTTTGTGAATTGCAGTGCCCTGAAGCTCCATTTTACAACTCGCTTTTTTGGGAGCTGGCCGCAAAAGCGCAGGATGGCTTCAGGCCCTGTTCTGCTTTCGGGGGCGATGATTAGCCTGTGGTTAATTCTTCTTCCTGATGGGAAAATAGAGTGACCTGTGCCTGTCCCAACACCAAGAGCTAGTCTCTCACTGGTTCCCCGTGTACCCGTTCATCCTCAGGAAAAATTGCAACCTGTACAGAACAGGAGGTTAAAGGTGCTGATGCTCCAAGTAGGGAGATTGTTAGTAAAGCGGCTGGAATGGCGAACCCGGGCACAAGGAGAAGAGAAATGAGGTGCGTTTTAGAAACCTTTCCCCATCACATGGTGTACCATCTTTTTGTTTTCTCATGCATGTTTTCGATGTAGGAAGATGCCCTTGAACCTGGAGATTTGTGACCCATGCGATGGGTACCACGCAGTATTACTTTAAAGGGTCTGCGTTTGCTCACCCAACCTCACCAAACCTCTCAGCCCCAAGAGTGTCCACCCTTATGTCTCATCCAGCTGTGGGTCTAGATATGGTCAATCCAGGTTGCATCACAGCCCCTGAACGCATTGTGTAAGAATTTCTCTCTCTTTCACTGTCTTTGTTTCATGGGTTTTTCGAAGTAATTTATTTTTATAATGGGGTTTAGCTGCTTTTCACTGCTGTGTTTATGCCGCTTTACACCCACTTGACACACTAACAGAGAGATATCAATACATAGGTTTTAAGATTATTACTAGTCAGATATATTCTTGTGCGGTGAATAGGACGTGTTGAGTCCAGTTCTCTGAGCAAGGAGTAGGTTTTGTCTATTACATATTGGGTTTATGGAACGGTATCTGAGCTAATTTGAAACCCTTGTTTTATGTATCACCCCACCTCACCTTTCCCGTTAAGCAGCCATAGTGTGTTTTCTGCATGTGTGACTCTGTTCTGTTTTGTAATTCAGTTCAAGTGTAACGGTTTTGACATTCCCTCTATAAGTGATACCTTATGAGAAGTGTCCTTTTCTGTGTGACTTATTTCACTTAGAATCGTCGTACCTAAATCCACTCATCATGCTGCTACTAGCCTTATGACATTGATTTCATGGCTGAGTGATATTCCATTGTACATAAGGACCACAACTTCTTTATCCATTTTTCTCTTTCCTGGGATATTGAAGGTGGAATGAAGTGGAGGTCCTGGTCAACAGAGCAGCCCTAAACTTTGGGCTGCTTGTGTCTTGCTGATTTTTCATTTTCCCAATTTATACCCCCATGAGTGGAAGTGCCCTATGCTCTCTAAGCTGTGTTTTTTAGATGTTTCAGGACACACCGTACACTTCTCCAGAGTGGCTGTTGGCAATTTACATCCCGCCCATCAGTGTAGCAAGGCTCCCATTTCTCCATGGCCTGTCCTGCATTTCTGGTTTTGAGACTTTATTCAGCATGGCCCTTTTGACCGATGGGTAGCGAGTCTTCTTTGTAGCCCTGATTTACCTTTCCAGGTTGCTTGTTTGGCCAAAAAGGGCGTATGCGTTTTTTCCTGAATATATTCAGGAAAAAACGCATACGCCCTTTTTGGCCAAGGGCATCATTGTCAACGTTTTGCCGCTTTTCATGTGCTTTAAAGGCGATTCGAATCTACCTCCTGAAATCTGTTTCCTGCAATTCGGCCTTGATTTCAAATCCTCTTCTTTGCCTTCCCTCAATATATTTGTGGACGAGAATTATCATTTATAACTCTGCAGGTTTGTGAATTGCAGTGCCCTGAAGCTCCATTTTACAACTCGCTTTTTTGGGAGCTGGCCTCAAAAGCGCAGGATGGCTTCAGGCCCTGTTCTGCTTCCGGGGGGGAGGATGAGCCTGTGGTTAATTCTTCTTCCTGATGGGAAAATAGAATGACCTGTGCCTGTCCCAACACCAAGAGCTAGTCTCTCACTGGTTTCCCATGTACCCGTTCATCCTCAGGACAAATTGCAACCTGTACGGAACAGGAGGTTAAAGGTGCTGATGCTCCAAGTAGGGAGATTGTTAGTAAAGCGGCTGGAATGGCGAACCCGGGCACAAGGAGAAGAGAAATGAGGTGCGTTTCAGAAACCTTTCCCCATCACATGGTGTACCATCTTTTTGTTTTCTCATGCACGATTTCGATGTAGGAAGATGCCCTTGAACCTGGAGATTTGGGACCCATGGGATGGGTACCACGCAGTAGTACTTTAAAGGGTCTGCGTTTGCTCACCCAACCTCACCAAACCTCTCAGCCCCAAGAGTGTCCACCCTTATGTCTCATCCAGCTGTGGGTCTAGATATGGTCAATCCAGGTTGCATCACAGCCCCTGAACGAATTGTGTAAGAATTTCGCTCTCTTTCACTGTCTTTGTTTCATGGGTTTTGAAAAGTAATTTATTTTTATAATGGGGTTTAGCTGCTTTTCACTGTTGTGTTTATGCTGCTTTACATCCACTTGACACACTAACAGAGAGATATCAATACATAGGTTTTAAGATTATTACTAGTCAGATATAATGTTGTGCGGTGAATAGGGCGTGTTGAGTCCAGTTCTCTGAGCAAGGAGTAGGTCTTGTCTATTACATATTGGGTTTATGGAACGGTATCTGAGCTAATTTGAAACCCTTGTTTTATGTATCACCCCACCTCACCTTTCCCGTTTAGCAGCCATAGTGTGTTTTCTGCATGTGTGACTCTGTTCTGTTTTGTAATTCAGTTCAAGTGTAACGCTTTTTACATTCCCTCCTTAAGTGATACCTTATGAGAAGTGTCCTTTTCTGTGTGACTTATTTCACTTAGAATCGTCGTACCTAAATCCACTCATCATGCTGCTACTAGCCTTATGACATTGATTTCATGGCTGAGTGATATTCCATTGTACATAAGGACCACAACTTCTTTATCCATTTTTCTCTTTCCTGGGATATTGAAGGTGGAATGAAGTGGAGGTCCTTGTCAACAGAGCAGCCCTAAACTTTGGGGTGCTTGTGTCTTGCTGATTTTTCATTTTCCCAATTTATACCCCCATGAGTGGAAGTGCCCTATGCTCTCTAAGCTGTGTTTTTTAGATGTTTCAGGACACACCGTACACTTCTCCAGAGTGGCTGTTGGCAATTTACATCCCGCCCATCAGTGTAGCAAGGCTCCCATTTCTCCATGGCCTGTCCTGCATTTCTGGTTTTGACACGTTTTTCAGCATGGCCCTTTTGACCGATGGGTAGCGAGTCTTCTTTGTAGCGCTGATTTGCCTTTCCAGGTTGCTTGGTTGGCCAAAAAGGGCGTATGCGTTTTTACCTGAATATATTCAGGAAAAAACGCTTACGCCCTTTTTGGCCAAGGGCATCATTGTCAACGTTTTGCCGCTTTTCATGTGCTTTAAAGGCGATTCGAATCTACCTCCTGAAATCTGTTTCCTGCAATTCTGCCTTGATTTCAAATCCTCTTCTCTGCCTTCCCTCAACATATTTGTGGACGAGAGTTATCATTTATAACTCTGCAGGTTTGTGAATTGCAGTGCCCTGAAGCTCCATTTTACAACTCGCTTTTTTGGGAGCTGGCCGCAAAAGCGCAGTATGGCTTCAGGCCCTGTTCTGGTTCCGGGGGGGAGGATGAGCCTGTGGTTAATTCTTCTTCCTGATGGGAAAATAGAGTGACCTGTGCCTGTCCCAACACCAAGAGCTAGTCTCTCACTGGTTCCCCATGTACCCGTTCATCCTCAGGACAAATTGCAACCTGTACGGAACAGGAGGTTAAAGGTGCTGATGCTCCAAGTAGGGAGATTGTTAGTAAAGTGGCTGGAATGGCGAACCCGGGCACAAGGAGAAGAGAAATGAGGTTCGTTTTAGAAACCTTTCCCCATCACATGGTGTACCATCTTTTTGTTTTCTCATGCATGTTTTCGATGTAGGAAGATGCCCTTGAACCTGGAGATTTGGGACCCATGGGATGGGTACCACGCAGTATTACTTTAAAGGGTCTGCGTTTGCTCACCCAACCTCACCAAACCTCTCAGCCCCAAGAGTGTCCACCCTTATGTCTCATCCAGCTGTGGGTCTAGATATGGTCAATCCAGGTTGCATCACAGCCCCTGAACGCATTGTGTAAGAATTTCTCTCTGTTTCACAGTCTTTGTTTCATGGGTTTTTCGAAGTAATTTATTTTTATAATGGGGTTTAGCTGCTTTTCACTGCTGTGTTTATGCCGCTTTACACCCACTTGACACACTAACAGAGAGATATCAATACATAGGTTTTAAGATTATTACTAGTCAGATATATTCTTGTGCGGTGAATAGGGCGTGTTGAGTCCAGTTCTCTGAGCAAGGAGTAGTTCTTGTCTATTACATATTGGGTTTATGGAACGGTATCTGAGCTAATTTGAAACCCTTGTTTTATGTATCACCCCACCTCACCTTTCCCGTTAAGCAGCCATAGTGTGTTTTCTGCATGTGTGACTCTGTTCTGTTTTGTAATTCAGTTCAAGTGTAACGCTTTTTACATTCCCTCCTTAAGTGATACCTTATGAGAAGTGTCCTTTTCTGTGTGACTTATTTCACTTAGAATCGTCGTACCTAAATCCACTCATCATGCTGCTACTAGCCTTATGACATTGATTTCATGGCTGAGTGATATTCCATTGTACATAAGGACCACAACTTCTTTATCCATTTTTCTCTTTCCTGGGATATTGAAGGTGGAATGAAGTGGAGGTCCTTGTCAACAGAGCAGCCCTAAACTTTGGGGTGCTTGTGTCTTGCTGATTTTTCATTTTCCCAATTTATACCCCCATGAGTGGAAGTGCCCTATGCTCTCTAAGCTGTGTTTTTTAGATGTTTCAGGACACACCGTACACTTCTCCAGAGTGGCTGTTGGCAATTTACATCCCGCCCATCAGTGTAGCAAGGCTCCCATTTCTCCATGGCCTGTCCTGCATTTCTGGTTTTGACACGTTTTTCAGCATGGCCCTTTTGACCGATGGGTAGCGAGTCTTCTTTGTAGCGCTGATTTGCCTTTCCAGGTTGCTTGGTTGGCCAAAAAGGGCGTATGCGTTTTTACCTGAATATATTCAGGAAAAAACGCTTACGCCCTTTTTGGCCAAGGGCATCATTGTCAACGTTTTGCCGCTTTTCATGTGCTTTAAAGGCGATTCGAATCTACCTCCTGAAATCTGTTTCCTGCAATTCTGCCTTGATTTCAAATCCTCTTCTCTGCCTTCCCTCAACATATTTGTGGACGAGAGTTATCATTTATAACTCTGCAGGTTTGTGAATTGCAGTGCCCTGAAGCTCCATTTTACAACTCGCTTTTTTGGGAGCTGGCCGCAAAAGCGCAGTATGGCTTCAGGCCCTGTTCTGGTTCCGGGGGGGAGGATGAGCCTGTGGTTAATTCTTCTTCCTGATGGGAAAATAGAGTGACCTGTGCCTGTCCCAACACCAAGAGCTAGTCTCTCACTGGTTCCCCATGTACCCGTTCATCCTCAGGACAAATTGCAACCTGTACGGAACAGGAGGTTAAAGGTGCTGATGCTCCAAGTAGGGAGATTGTTAGTAAAGTGGCTGGAATGGCGAACCCGGGCACAAGGAGAAGAGAAATGAGGTTCGTTTTAGAAACCTTTCCCCATCACATGGTGTACCATCTTTTTGTTTTCTCATGCATGTTTTCGATGTAGGAAGATGCCCTTGAACCTGGAGATTTGGGACCCATGGGATGGGTACCACGCAGTATTACTTTAAAGGGTCTGCGTTTGCTCACCCAACCTCACCAAACCTCTCAGCCCCAAGAGTGTCCACCCTTATGTCTCATCCAGCTGTGGGCCTAGATATGGTCAATCCAGGTTGCATCACAGCCCCTGAACGCATTGTGTAAGAATTTCTCTCTGTTTCACAGTCTTTGTTTCATGGGTTTTTCGAAGTAATTTATTTTTATAATGGGGTTTAGCTGCTTTTCACTGCTGTGTTTATGCCGCTTTACACCCACTTGACACACTAACAGAGAGATATCAATACATAGGTTTTAAGATTATTACTAGTCAGATATATTCTTGTGCGGTGAATAGGGCGTGTTGAGTCCAGTTCTCTGAGCAAGGAGTAGTTCTTGTCTATTACATATTGGGTTTATGGAACGGTATCTGAGCTAATTTGAAACCCTTGTTTTATGTATCACCCCACCTCACCTTTCCCGTTAAGCAGCCATAGTGTGTTTTCTGCATGTGTGACTCTGTTCTGTTTTGTAATTCAGTTCAAGTGTAACGCTTTTTACATTCCCTCCTTAAGTGATACCTTATGAGAAGTGTCCTTTTCTCTGTGACTTATTTCACTTAGATTCATCGTACCTAAATCCACTCATCATGCTGCTACTAGCCTTATGATATTGATTTCATGGCTGAGTGATATTCCATTGTACATAAGGACCACAACTTCTTTATCCATTTTTCTCTTTCCTGGGATATTGAAGGTGGAATGAAGTGGAGGTCCTTGTCAACAGAGCAGCCCTAAACTTTGGGGTGCTTGTGTCTTGCTGATTTTTCATTTTCCCAATTTATACCCCCATGAGTGGAAGTGCCCTATGCTCTCTAAGCTGTGTTTTTTAGATGTTTCAGGACACACCGTACACTTCTCCAGAGTGGCTGTTGGCAATTTACACCCCGCCCATCAGTGTAGCAAGGCTCCCATTTCTCCATGGCCTGTCCCGCATTTCTGGTTTTGAGACTTTTTTCAGCATGGCCCTTTTGACCAATGGGTAGCGAGTCTTCTTTGTAGCGCTGATTTGCCTTTCCAGGTTGCTTGGTTGGCCAAAAAGGGCGTATGCGTTTTTTCCTGAATATATTCAGGAAAAAACGCATACGCCCTTTTTGGCCAAGGGCATCATTGTCAACGTTTTGCCGCTTTTCATGTGCTTTAAAGGCGATTCGAATCTACCTCCTGAAATCTGTTTCCTGCAATTCGGCCTTGATTTCAAATCCTCTTCTTTGCCTTCCCTCAATATATTTGTGGACGAGAGTTATCATTTATAACTCTGCAGGTTTGTGAATTGCAGTGCCCTGAAGCTCCATTTTACAACTCGCTTTTTTGGGAGCTGGCCGCAAAAGCGCAGGATGGCTTCAGGCCCTGTTCTGGTTCCGGGTTCAGGCTGTGCCTGTGTTTAATTCTTCTTCCTGATGGGAAAATAGAGTGACCTGTGCCTGTCCCAACACCAAGAGCTAGTCTCTCATTGTTTCCCCATCCACCCGTTCATCCTCAGGACAAATTGCAACCTGTATGGAACAGGAGGTTAAAGGTGCTGATGCTCCAAGTAGGGAGATTGCTAGTAAAGTGGCTGGAATGGCGAACCCGGGCACAAGGAGATGAGAAATGAGGTGCGTTTTAGAAACCTTTCCCCATCACACGGTGTACCATCTTCTGGGTTTCTCATGCATGTTTTCGATGTAGGAAGATGCCCTTGAACCTGGAGATTTGGGACCCATGGGATGGGTACCACGCAGTAGTACTTTAAAGGGTCTGCGTTTGCTCACCCAACCTCACCAAACCTCTCAGCCCCAAGAGTGTCCACCCTTATGTCTCATCCAGCTGTGGGTCTAGATATGGTCAATCCAGGTTGCATCACAGCCCCTGAACGAATTGTGTAAGAATTTCGCTCTCTTTCACTGTCTTTGTTTCATGGGTTTTTAAAAGTAATTTATTTTTATAATGGGGTTTAGCTGCTTTTCACTGTTGTGTTTATGCTGCTTTACATCCACTTGACACACTAACAGAGAGATATCAATACATAGGTTTTAAGATTATTACTAGTCAGATATAATGTTGTGCGGTGAATAGGGCGTGTTGAGTCCAGTTCTCTGAGCAAGGAGTAGGTCTTGTCTATTACATATTGGGTTTATGGAACGGTATCTGAGCTAATTTGAAACCCTTGTTTTATGTATCACCCCACCTCACCTTTCCCGTTTAGCAGCCATAGTGTGTTTTCTGCATGTGTGACTCTGTTCTGTTTTGTAATTCAGTTCAAGTGTAACGGTTTTTACATTCCCTCTATCAGTGAGACCTTATGAGAAGTGTCCTTTTCTGTGTGACTTATTTCACTTAGAATCGTCGTACCTAAATCCACTCATCATGCTGCTACTAGCCTTATGACATTGATTTCATGGCTGAGTGATATTCCATTGTACATAAGGACCACAACTTCTTTATCCATTTTTCTCTTTCCTGGGATATTGAAGGTGGAATGAAGTGGAGGTCCTGGTCAACAGAGCAGCCCTAAACTTTGGGGTGCTTGTGTCTTGCTGATTTTTCATTTTCCCAATTTATACCCCCATGAGTGAAGTGAAGTGACCTATTCTCTCTAAGCTGTGTTTTTTAGATGTTTCAGGACACACCGTACACTTCTCCAGAGTGGCTGTTGGCAATTTACATCCCGCCCATCAGTGTAGCAAGGCTCCCTTTCCTCCCTGGCCTCTCCTGCTTTTCTTGTTTTACACTTTTTTAGGAAGGCCATTTTGACTGATGGGAAGTCAGACTTCTTTGTAGTGCTAAATTGCATTTCCGGCTTGCTTGGTTGGCCAAAAAGAGCCTATGGGTTTTTTCCTGAATTCTTTCAGAAAAAAACGCATATGTTCTTTTTGTCCAAGTGCATCATTGTCGACGTTTTGCCGCTTTTCATGTGCTTTAGGGGTGATTCGAATCTATCTCCTGAAATCTGTTTCCTGCAATTCTGCCTTGATTTCAAATCTTCTTCGTTGCCTTCCCTGAATATATTTGTGGACGAGAGTTATCATTTATAACTCTGCAGGTTTGTGAATTGCAGTGCCCCTGAGCTCCATTTGTCAACTCGCTTTTTTGGGAGCTTTCCGCAGAACCGCTCGTTTGCTTCTGGCCCTACTCTGGTTCCCGGTGGCAGGCTAAGCCTTTGCTTAATTCTTCTTCCTGACTGGAAAGTAGAGTGACATGTGCCTCTCCGAACATCTAGGGCTTGGCTCTCCTTGTTTCTCCTCCTTCCCCTTCTTCCTTCGGACAAATTCCGATTTCTGTGCAACTGGATGTTGAAGGTGCTGACATCCTCTAGTGGGGAGATTTTAAGGAAAAAGGCTGGAGGGGTGAACCCAACAACCAGGAAATTAGGCGTTTTGGTGCCTTTTCCAAAATCTTCCTGATCCAACCGTGTTCCATCTTCTGGGTGTCACAGGCATGTTTTAGCTGTAGGAAAGGTCCCGTGTATGTAAGGAGAACACAAGGGATTTTTCCAAATCAGTGTCTCCCCGAACTCCAATCTGGGGAATTTTTAAGCTACTGGTACATGTGTGTTCATTAAGGGACTTGGGCCGTAGGCAGAGTCCGAACTTTAGATGATTGAAGTCTTCAGGTTCAGAAACGCTCACCATCGGCCTCCTTTAGTTTCCATTTTATCTGTAGTTGATAGATGATGTTGATATAGATATCTATTGTTTTTCAGATTATTTCCCCTCAGGGGTCATTACAAAATATTGAGTATAGTTCCCTGTGCTATACAGTAGTTCCTTGTTGATGATATATTTTATACATAGCAGTGTGTATATGTTAATCTGAAACTGTTAATTTATCCCTCCTCCCACCTTTCCCCTTTGCTAATAAAAAATATAAGATTTTATACTTCTCAGAAATCTAGGAGCTGAAAGAGAGGTATCATTTTCAATGGAAAATCATTCAAAACAAGGTTGAAACTTCAACCAAGATTATTAGATGTACATCCTTGGAAAGAAATCACTGCATTTCTCTACTCTTGACCTGACAAATAAGACAATCCCCTCCACTGAACTTGCTTATAATAAAGTGATGGAAATATCAAATGGAAGTGTTAGAAACATCTTATTTTACACGAGCCTTATACACTGCTCTATGTTAATTACAGTTTGGCTCACACATCTGTTCATTGAAGTTACAATGTTCTCAAATTCTGTTACTGATCCTGCAGAGTGGGCCCCAACAAGGGTCTCCCTGCCCAGTGTCATTGGAGCCAACAGATCGAGACTGACTTTTGTTCAGAAGCAAAGGAAAACTTTATATTTTGATCAGAGAATGGAGAGGTGAGAGTGTGTGCTCCCCTGCGGGTTGTGGGCCGGGCTGCTGTGTAGGGATCCTGTCAGCATCAGCGGGAGGGAGGGGGCGGAGCTCTCGAGGGCCAGGTTGGCTGCAGCTCAGGCTCTATGTCGCAGAGTCTGCACGGGGCCCCACGAGCTGAGGTGTCGGCCCAGCCATTTTGCACTAGGAAATCGGGTCTGAAGTGTCGGGTGTGGGACCTCTGCATGTGGAAACCTAGGAGCAAGTGAAATTAGACAAAGCACAAAGGAAAAAATGGTTAGACTTTATTTTATTGCCCAGATTCTATTTTTATCTCCCAGGAATTTTTAATGGGCTTTGCCAGTGACAAAGCCCTCCTCTGCCTTTTGTCCCATTCCTCATTCTTGGGGCGCTGAGGGTGCAGACACGTCTTCTGTAAATGCTTCATGCTGAGTTGGGTGTCCTCATACCCGGGGGGAGGGGCAGGACTTCTCCCCAGCAGCCTCCAGGTGAGGTTGATTGTCCGCAGGCCTCCTCCCTCACTGCTCGTCTGCCTGAGCACCAGCATTGGAAGTTTTATAGATTCTAATGACCTTTAAGGGTCCAGGAAAGAGATGTGCAGAGACGCTGGGGGGGTGGGCGGTTTTACCCTGCTCCACATTGGTTCGGCCCCCTTAGGCTGACGGTTTCTGCCAGCCTAGATGCTCTGACCAGTAGTCTGTGCTTTCTTCAGTTAGGCCACTGAATTAACGTACAAACAGCACCAGGTGTCAGAGCCCTGCTTGCTCAACTCCCAGACAGTCCAGGGCCGGTGGTGATCCAGGACCATGACGGCCACTCAGTCAACGGCCTTTTGAAGTAGCCAGGAGTACAGCCGGTCTCATTGGCCGCCGTCACTGCGGTGTCTGTAGGCTTTTCTATGGTGGCAGCGTTATTTACGGTTCCCCTGCCAAGTTTATTAGCTCCGCTCTGGGTGCAGTAAGTCCTGTAAGCAATAGTCTGCTCTTTTGGGGCACACTCTTGTTGTTTTCTGAGAGAAGCTCCAGGTCAAGTGATGGTCACACGAGTCGTCATGGGGGCCCATTGCCCCAGGTTGTCTCTCTGGAGGTTGGTGTTGGAGGGCCTCCTCACTCGAGGTCATTGTGCCCACGGAGCAATCCCTGCAACTTCAGGGCATGGTGGGTGGTTAGGATCACCAAGTGGCGTCCTTTTCCCTTAGGAGGGAGCTGGCCTTGTGGGCTGCTGATTTCCAGGTTTTTAGATACCCCCAGTATCCTGGTCGGATGGGGTGGCTGGCCAATGCCTGGAGGGCATTCTTGCATTGTTCCATTTCAAGTGGTCCCAGTTTTTGCACTAATACTCCAAGGGCGATTCGCCTTGGACCAGGAATGTAAAGGTCAAAGGGTTTAGCTAACTTAGGGAGGTCCAGGGCCAGGGTCTGAATTGACTGCTCTTTCCATTCTTGAAAGGCCGCTTCTGGATTCTATTCAAAAGGATCATCATCTTTTCCTTTCAGTGTTTCATATAGAGGCCCAGCTATTAGACTGTAGTTAGGGATCCAGATGCAGCAAACCCCGGTCTCCCCAGGAACCCCTAAGCTGTCTTCTAGTTTCAGGAAAGGTGAGGCTGCAAATGGCTTCTTCCCTTTCCTGGAGTGGGCTTCTCCGACCTTCTGTGCGAATGAAGCCCAGGAAGGCCACCTTAGTTTGTGATATTTGAGCCTTTTCCTTGGACACCTTCTATCTTTCATTGGCTAGGTAGTTCAGAGGCCTCCTTAGTCGGGCTGGTGATCAGAATGTCATCTGCATATTGAAGGAGGGTTCCCTTCTCCAGAGGTAGATCTTTTAGGTCTTTAGCTAACGTTTCCCCAAAGATGGTGTGGGAATTTTTGAACCCCTGGGGCAGGACGGCCCAGCAGTATTGTTTTTGTTGTAGGTTGAGTCCTGCCACTCACAGCCAAAATTTCTTGTGACTCTGGGACTAATGGAATACAGAAGAAGGCATCATTGAAGTCTAATACAGAATGCCATGTCCTGGTGGATGGTAGAATGACCAGCAGGGTGTAGGAATTAGGAACTACTAGATGTATATCCTCTGTGGCTTCACTGACTGTCCTGGCGTCCTCTACCAGGTCCCCAGCAGCCCACGGGGCTCTTGTGGTCAGGCCCCTCCCAGGATATGGAGCTCACCTGGGCAGGTACGCAGCAGCCCACGGGGCTCTCGTGGGCAGGCCCCTCCCTGGATATGGAGCTCCCGTGGACAGGTACCCCGGCAGGGCTGGGCACACAGGAACCGTGCACGTAGCCCTCATTGCAGAGCACCCCCAGCACCCCTGTCACTCAGAGCTGACACAGAGCACCTCAGAGCAGAGCTTGAACTAACAAACAGCAGCTCCAACAGGTCTGTGACCCTAGGCTTCACTCTGTGCGGCCTCCCTCTGCCTGGTCTTCCAGGGGCTTCCACTGCAGCCGGGGCACCAGGCCTCTGTCTCCACCCACCACCCCTCCTCTCCCTGACTCCTGGGTTCCTCTCATTAGCAGAGGGTCTTCTTGAAGTTGTCTCCCACTCATGGACCAGATAAAATGATTCGAAAACAAGCCAGGGCTGCCGCCCCTTATCTATCCTGACTCTCGGGACCCTACACCTGTTCCTTGGATCTGGCCGGTGCAGCAAGGCCCATTTTCTGCAACTCTGAGCCCCTGAGGGGCGAGGATTGGCTGACCTGGGCAGCCTGACCCGGCCGGCCAGCCCTTCCCAGGTGTGCCTGGGTTGAGGTCAATATAAACACCCCTCCAGGCAGCAAAAGCCTCTGCAGCTGTGCCTGACGCCATATTCTCTGCCCCGTCAGCAGTCTCGGGGTTGGGCTGGTGGGAGGGAGTAGGGCCCACGGCTCTATGAGTGGCCCAGTGTGACTGGGGCTCTGCTGGACTTTCTGCAGGAGTTGCCGGGCTGCCACCTGCTAAAGAAGAGGATGTGTCACCCATACTTGCTGCTGGAATTTCTCCCCGGGCAGAGGTGAGGAAGGAAAAAAGCAGTGGGGGCCGGGACAGGAGGGGTACCTCAGGCAGGGAAATGGAAAGCTTCCAGACGAGCGCCCGGGGCCAGGACCATCCTGGCTGGCCTGGAGGCACCAAGTCGGCCTGTGTGCTGTCGCTGGTGTGACTCCAAGCCCCTTCCTCTAGTTTTTAAAGTCTTTGCACACATTCAGGTGTTTTACCTGGGAAGGGTGGGAAAAGTTCAGCAGCAGCTGGCCTGGGGCTCAGCTCATGTTTACTCAGAGACGCCTCCTCACGGTCCCCCAGCTTTGCAATGAGGACGCTCCTCGTGTGGGGGCTGCTGGCTGCATGGGAGATGATTCCCCACCTGTGACCAACTTCAGAATTGTTTACCCCTGGAGCAAGTGCCCTGATAGGGTTTTCCTCTGTATGACCAGTGGGTTCTGTTTTTTTTTTTTTTTTTCTTTTTTGGTTCAAGGTAAGTTTTATTCCTCTTTTTGTATTTATGGATATAAGCATGGAAATAATTCATTCATATAAATACGTCTATGGGAAGGACAGAACTTTTTTTTCTGTTTTATTTTTTTAAGTATTATTTATTTTTTAATTTTTGAATTTATTTTATTCATTTTTTTATACAGCAGGCTCTTATTGGTAACCTATTTTATACATATAAGTGTATATATGTCAATCCCAGGCTCGCAATTCATCCCACCACCACCACCCTGCCACTTTCCCCCCTTGGTGTCCATACATTTGTTCTCTACATCTGTGTCTCTATTTCTGCCTTGCAAACCGGTTCATCTTTACCATTTTTCTAGGTTCCACATGTATGCGTTAATATACGATATTTGTTTTTCTCTTTCTGACTTACTTCACTCTGTATGACAGTCTCTAGATCTATCCACGTCTCTACAAATGACCCAATTTCATTCCTTTTTATGGCTGAGTAATATTCCATTTTATATATGTAGCACATCTTTTCTGTTCGTCTGTCTATGGGCATTTAGGTTGCTTCCATGACCTGGCTATTGTAAACAGTGCTGCAATGAATATTGTGGTGAATATGTCTTTTTGAATTATGGTTTTCTCTGGGTATATGGCCAGTAGTGGGATTGCTGGGTCATATGGTAATTCTATTTTTAGTCTTTTAAGGAACCTCCATACTGTTCTCCATAGTGACTGTATCAATTTACATTCCCACAAATAGTGTAAGAGGGTTCCCTTTTCTCCACACCCTCTCCAGCATTTGTTGCTTGTAGATTTTCTGATGATGCCCATTCTAACTCGTGTGAGGTGATACCTCATTGTAGTTTTGGTTTATATTTCTCTAATAATTAGTGATGTTGAGCAGCTTTTCATGTGCTTCTTGGTCATCTGTATGTCTTCTTGGGACAAATGTCTATTTACGTCATCTGCCCATTTTTGGATTGGGTTGTTTGTTTTTTTACTGTTGAGCTGCATGAGCTGTTTATATACATTGGAGATTAATCCTTTGTCCATTGATTCGTTTGCAAATATTTTCTCCCATTGTGAGGGTTGTCTTTTCGTCTTGTTTGTAGTTTCCTTTGTTTTGCAAAAGCTTTTAGGTTTCATTTGCTCCCATATGTTTATTTTTTTTATTCCATTACTCTAGGAGGTGGATCAAAAAAGATCTTGCTGTGATTTATGTCAAAGAGTATTCTTCCTGTGTTTTCCTCTAAGAGTTTTATAGTGTCCGGTCTTACATTTCGGTCTCTAATCCATTTTGAGTTTATTTTTTGTGTATGGTGTTAGGGAGTGTTCTAATTTCATTCTTTTACATGTAGCTGTCCATTTTTCCCAGCACCACTTATTGAAGAGACTGTCTTTTCTCCTTTGTATACCCTTGCCTCCTTTGTCATAGATTAGTGGGCCATAGGTGTGTAGGTTTATCTCTGGGCTTTTTTTTTTTCTTTTACATCTTTATTGGAGTATAATTGCTTTACAATTGTGTGTTAGTTTCTGCTGTATAAAAAAGTGAATCAGCTGTGCGTATACATATAACACCATATCCCCTCCCTCTTGCACCTCCCTCTCACTCCCTTATCCCACCCTTTTAGGTGGTCACAAAGCACAGAGCTGATCTCCCTGTGCTATGTGGCTGCTTCCCAGTAGCTATCAATTTTACATTTGGTAGTGTATATATGTCCATACCACTCTCTCACTTTGTCCCAGCTTACCCTTCCCTCTCCCCATGTCCTCAAGTCCTTTCTCTACGTCTGTGTCCTTAATCCTTTCCTGCCCCTAGGTTCTTCATAAACTTTTTTTTTTAAGATTCCATATATATGTGTTAGCATACGGTATTTGTTTTTCTCTTTCTGACTTACTTCACTCTGTAGGACAGACTCTAGATCCATCCACCTCACTAAAAATAACTCAATTTCGTTTCTTTTTATGGCTGAATAATGTTCCATTGTATATATGTGCCACATCTTCTTTATCCATTTATCTGTTGATGGACACTTAGGTTGCTTCCATGTCCTGGCTATTGTAAATAGAGCTACAGTGAACATTGTGGTACATGACTCTTTTTGAATTATGGTTTTCTCAGGGTAAATGTCCAGGAGTGGGTTTGCTGGGTTGCATGGTAGTTCTATTTTTAGTGTTTAAGGAACCCCCATACCGTTCTCCCTAGTGGCTATATCAATTTACATTCCCACCAACAGTGCAAGAGGGTTCCCTTTGCTCCAATAAATGCCTCTCCAGCATTTATTGTTGGTAGATTTTTTGATGATGGCCATTCTGACTGGTGTGAGGTGATACCTCACTGTAGTTTTGATTTGCATTTCTCTAATGATTAGTGATGTTCAGCATCCTTTCATGTGTTTGTTGGCAACCTGTATATCTTCTTTGGAGAAATGTCTATTTAGGTCTTCTGCCCATTTTTGGATTGGGTTGTTTGGTTTTGTGATATTGAGCTACATGAGCTGCTTTTTGGAGATTAATCCTTTGCCATTTGCTTCATTTGAAAATATTTTCTCCCATTCTGATGGTTGTCTTTTCATCTTGCTTATGTTTTCCTTTGCTGTGCAAAAGAATTTATGTTTCATTCGGTCCCATTTTTTTATTTTTGTTTTTATTTCCATTTCTCTAGGAGGTGGGTCAAAAAGGATCTTGCTGTGATTTATGTCATAGACTGTTCTGCTTATGTTTTCCTCTAAGAGTTTTATAGTGGCTGGTCTTATATTTAGGTCTCTAATCCATTTTGAGTTTATTTTTGTGTATGGTGTTAGGGAGTGTACTAATTTCATTCTTTTACATGTAACTGTCCAGTTTTCCCAGCACCACTTGCTGAAGACACTGTCTTTTCTCCATTGTATACCCTTGCCTCCTTTGTCATAGATTAGTGAACCATAGGTACGTGGGTTTATCTCTGTGCTTTCTATCCTGTTCTATTGACCTATATTTCTGTTTTTGTGTCAGTACCATATTATCTTGATTACTGTAGCTTTGCAATATAGTCTGAAGTCTGGAAGTCTGATTCCTCCAGCTCTTTTTTTTCCCCCCTCAAGACTGCTTTGGCTATCCAGGGTCTTTTGTGTCTCCCTACAAATTTTAAGATTTTTTTTTTCTTGTTCTGTAGAAAATGCCAAAGGTATTTTGATCGGGATTGCATTGAATCTGTAGATTGCTTTGGGTAGTATAGTCATTTTCACAATATTGATTCTTCTAATCCGAGAACATGGTATATGTCTCCATCTGTTTATATCATCTTTGATTTCTTTCATCAGTGTCTTATAGTTTTCTGAGTACAGGTCTTTTACTTCCTTAGGTAGGTTTATTCCTAGGTATTTTATTCTTTTTGTTGCAGTGGTAATGGGATTGTTTCCTTAATTTCTCTTTCTGATCTTTCATTGTTAGTGTATAGGAATGCAAGCAATTTCTGTGCATTAATTTTGTATCCTGCAACTTTACCAAATTCATTGATTAGCTCCAGTGGTTTTCTGGTGGCATCTTCAGGATTCTCTTTCTATGATATCATGTCATCTGCAAACAGTGACAATTTTACTTCTTCTTTTCCTTTTTGTATTCCTTTTATTTCTTTTTCTTCTCTGATTGCCATGGCTAGGACTTCCAAAACTATGTTGAATAGCAGTGGTGAGAGTGGACATCCTCATCTTGTTCCTGATCTTAGAGGAAACGCTTTCAGTTTTTCACCATTGAGAATGCTGTTTGCTGTGGGTTTGTCATATATGGCCTTTATTATGTTGAGGTAGTTTCCCTCTATGCCCACACTCTGCAGAGTTTTTATCGTAAATGAGTGTTGAATTTTCTCAAAATCTTTTCCTTCATCTATTGAGATGATCATATGGTTTTATTCTACAATTTGTTAATATGGTGTATCACATTGATTTGTGTATATTGAAGAATCCTCGCATCCCTGGGATAAACCCCACTTGATCATGGTGTATGATCCTTTTCATGTGTTGTTCGATTCTGTTTGCTAGTATTTTGTTGAGGATTTTTACATCTATATTCATCAGTGATATTGGTCTATAATTTTCTTTCCTTGTAGTATCTCTGTCTGATTTTGGTATCAGGGTGATGGTGGTCTCATAGAATGAGTTTGGGAGTGTTCCTTCCCCTGCAATTGTTTTGAAGAATTTGAGAGGATTGGGTGTTAGCTCTTCTCTAAATGTTTGATAGAATTCACCTGTGATGCCATCTGGTTCTGGACTTTTGTTTGTTGGAAGATTTTTAATCACAGTTTCAATTTCATTGCTTGTGATAGGTTTGTTCATATTTTCTATTTCTTCCTGGTTCAGTCTTAGAAGGTTATCCCTTTCTAAGAATTTGTCCATTTCTTCCAGATTGTCCATTTTATTGGCCTAGAGTTGCTTGTAGTAGTCCCTTAGGATGCTTTGTATTCCTGTGGTGTCTGTTGTAACTTCTGCTTTTTCACTTCTAATTTTGTTGATTTGCGTCCTCTCCCTCTTTTTCTGGAGTCTGGCTAAAGGTTGATCATTTTTGCTTATCTTCTCAAAGAACCAGCTTTTAGTTTTATTGATCTTTGCTTTCGTTTTCTTTGTTTCTATTTCATTTATTTCTGCTCTGATCTTTATGATTTCTTTCCTTCTACTAACTTTGGGTTTTGTTCTTCTTTCTCTAGTTCCTCTAGGTGTAAGGTTAGATTGTTTATTTGAGATTTTTCTTGTTTCTTGAGGTAGGCTTGTATTGCTATAAACTTCCCTCTTAGAACTCCTTTTGCTGCATCCCATAGGTTTTGGATCATCGTGTTTTTGTTGTCATTTGTCTCTAGGTAGTTTTTGATTTCCTCTTTGATTTCTTCAGTGATCTCTTGGTTATTTAGTAACGTATTGTTTAGCCTCCATGTGTTTGTGTTTTTTACGGTTTTTTCCGTGTAATTGATTTCTAATCTCATAGCATTGTGGTCGGAACAGCTGCTTGATATGATTTCAGTTTTCTTAAATTTACTGAGGCTTTATCTGTGACCCAAGATGTGATCTATCCTGGAGAATGTTC
Organism: Balaenoptera ricei; assembly: GCF_028023285.1. Taxonomy (NCBI): domain Eukaryota; kingdom Metazoa; phylum Chordata; class Mammalia; order Artiodactyla; family Balaenopteridae; genus Balaenoptera; species Balaenoptera ricei. The sequence goes on from NW_026777647.1 coordinate 97,156, forward strand.
CGTGTGCAGTTGAGAAGAACGTGTAATCTGCTGTTTTTGGATGGAATGTCCTATAAATATCAATTAACTCTATCTGGTCTATTGTGTCATTTAAAGCTTGTGTTTCCTTATTAATTGTCTGTCTGGCTGATCTCCACTGGTGTAAGTGAGCTGTTAAAGTCCCCCGCTATTATTGTGTTACTGTCGATTTCCTCTTTTATAGCTGTTAGCAGTTGCCTTATACATTGAGCTGCTCCTATTTTGGGTACATATATATTTATAATTGTTATATCTTCTTCTTGGATTGATCCCCTGACCATTATGTAGTGCCTTTCCTCGTCTCTTGTAACATTCTTTATTTTAAAGTCTATTTTATCTGATATGAGTATTGCTACTCCAGCTTTCTTTTGATTTTCATTTGCATAGAATATATTTTTCCATCGCCTCACTTTGAGTCTGTATGTGTCCCTAGGTCTGAAATGGATCTCTTGTAGACAGCATATATATGGGTCTTGTTTTTGTATCCATTCAGCGAGCCTGTGTCTTTTGGTTGGAACATGTAGTGCATTCACGTTTAAGGTAATTATCGATATGTATGTTCCTACTACTATTTTCTTAATTGTTATGGGTTTGTCTTGGTGGGTCCTTTTCTTCTCTTGTGTTTCCCACTTAGAGAAGTTCCTTTAGCATTTGGTGTAGAGCTGGTTTCATGGTGCTGAATTCTCTTAGCTTTTGCTTGTCTGTAAGGCTTTTGATTTCTCCATCAAATCTGAATGAGCTCTTTGCAGGGTGGAGTACTCTTGGTTGTAGGTTCTTCCCTTTCATCACTTTAAATTTATTTATCATGCCACTTCCTTCTGGCTTGTAGATTTTCTGCTGAGAAATCAGTTGTTATCCTTATGGGAGTTCCCTTGTATGTTATTTGTCATTTTTCCCTTGCTGCTTTCAATCATTTTTCTTTGTCGTTAATTTTTGTCAATTTGATTACTATGTGTCTTGTCATTTTTCTCCTTTGGTTTATCCTGCCTGGGACACTCTGTGCTTCTGGACTTGGGTGGCTATTTCTTTTCCCATGCTAGGGAAGTTTTTGACCATAATCTCTTCAAATATATTCTCGGGTCCTTTCTCTCTCTCTTCTCCTTCTGGGACCCCTATAATGCGAATGTTGTTGCGTTTAAAGTTGTCCCAGAGGACTCTTGGGGTATCTTCGTTTATTTTCATTCTTTTTCTTTATTCTGTTCCATGGCAGTGATTTCCACCTTTCTGTCTTCCAGGTCACTTATCCGTTCTTCTGCCACAGTTATTCTGCTACTGATTCCTTCTAGTGTATTTTTCATTTCAGTTATTCCATTGTTCACCTCTGTTTGTTTGTTCTTTAATTCTTCTAGGTGTTTGTTCCTTAATTCTTCTAGGTCTTTGTTAAACATTTCTTGCATCTTCTCGATCTTTGCCTCCTTTCTTTTTCCAAGGTCTTGGCTCAACTTCACTATCATTATTCTGAATTCTTTTTCTGGAAGGTTCCCTATCTCCACCTCATTTCATTTTTTTTCTGGGGTTTTATCTTGTTCCTTGATCTGGTATAAAGTCCTCTGCCTTTTCATTTTGTCTATCTTTCTGTGAATGTGGTTTTCCTTCCACAGGCTGCAGAATTGTAGTTCTTCTTGCTTCTGCTGTCTGCTCTCCGGTGGATGAGTCTATCTTAGAGGCTTGTGCAAGCTTCCTGATGGGAGGGACTGGTGGTGGGTAGAGCTGGGTGTTGCTTTGGTGGGCAGAGCTTTAATCCGCTTGTCTACGGATTAAATAAAACTTTAATAAAAAGTTTAATCCGCTTGTCTGCTGATGCATGGGGCTGGGTTCCCTCCCTGTTGGTTGTTTGGCCTGAGGCGACCCAGCCCTGGAGCCTACCTTGCTCTTGGTGGGGCTAATGGCGGACTCTGGGAGGGCTCACACCAAGGAGTATTTCCCAGAACTTCTGCTGCCAGTGTCGTTGTCCTCACGGTGAGCCACAGCCACAGCCACCACCTGCCTCTGCAGGAGACCCTCTAAAAGTAGCAGGTAGTTCTGGTCATTCTCCTACAGGGTCACTGCTCCTTCCCCTGGGTCCTGATGTGCACACTACTTTGTGTGTGCCCTCCAAGAGTGGAGTATCTGAGTGGAGTTGAGACTCTGAGACTCTGTGTGGAGTTGCACAGACTCTGGGTCCTGTGAAGCTTCGATGTTTTGTGATTCTAGAAATCCTATAGGAGACGGTCCACAGCAGGTGACGCTAATGTTGTCAGTAGAGGTGTTGAAGCCAAAGATCTGCAGTTCCAACTAGAGGTGCCGATGTACATACAGGACAAAATCATCTCGTGTGAATGTAGTTCAGGCATGTTTAAGATGAATGCAGTCATGTTAATGCCTACCATATTCTATCTTGAGCCTCTCCTCAGGGACCCCCTCCTCAGTTCCTGAGGCTCCTGTAAGTCATGTACAGGGGACTGGAGAGTGGGCTCTGTCCAGTCTGAGCCCTGAGTTACCCTGTGTGTATCTTAGGATACTTTGTATTTCTGTGGTGTCTGTTGTAACATCATCTCTTTCATTTCAGATTTATTTGGGCCCTCTCTTTTTAAAAAAACATACTACTGTTGTCTTTTATTCTCTACAGAAGTTTAATAAGTGTTTGATCTACTATCCTTACCCTATGTATACTTTTTGCAGTGAGATTTTTACTTTTCTTTGTTTCCTTGTTACTATCAATAATTAGTGAGACTTCTTTTAAGCTACCTTCAACATTGCTTATAAAGCTGCTTTATTAGTGATGACAGAGCCTTAATGGAAGTCATGTTCTGGTTGTAAATTAGAATGCAATGTGCCAGCAAATAGCCCCTTAAGTTTATGTCTCATTACTTCTTGTTCTTTTTTTAATTTAATTTTTATTTTTTGTCAGAGCAAATTTAATTAAAATGTTTTGTTTCTTCTAGGTGTGAAAGATGTGGTTCTTTTAAACATATACATATATCTATTCTTCTTTGGATCATTTTCCCATGTAGGTTATGACACGATGTTGAGTAGTCTTGTCTTGGTATTACGTAGGTCTTTGGTGATTACATATTTCACATGTGTTTCTATATCTATCTTAACCCCAATATCCTAATGTATCCAATCCTCACACCTTTCCATGTGGTGAACCATAAGTTTGTTTAATGAATCTGTGATTGCATTTCTCTGTGGAAATATCTTCATTGGTATCAATTTTTAGCTAAGACCTATAAGTGATATTACAGGATATGTGTCTTTTGCTTTCTGACTTAGTACAATTTGCCTGATTACCTCAAGAATCATACATGGTGCTGCAAATGGCATTGTTTCATTTTTTTCCCTGGCTAATATTCCATCTGTACGTGTACCAGTTCTTCTTTGGCCATGCACCTCTTGATGGACTTTCTGGTTGCCTCCATGTCTTGGCTATTGTAATACTGCTGCAATGCACATTTGCTTGCCTGTGTCTTTCCAGTTATATCTTCTTATGTTATAGGCCAAGGAGTGGGCTTGCTGTATCATATGGTAGCTCAGTGTGTATGTTTTAAAGGCACCACCATTCAGTTCTCATTAGTGGCTCTTTCCAGGTTACGTCCCACTTAAAATTGAGGGTATGCATTTCTCCAAAACACCTTCAATATTTATTGTTTGTAGTTTTCTTGCTGATGGTTATTCTAACGGGTGCGACCTGATGCCTATCTGTGGTTGAATTTGCATGTGTCCCATAATCTGTTGAAATTGAGCTTTAAAGCATGCCCTTTTTATTTATCAAACTGTGATTACAGCTCAGTTCTTCAAAGTGTTTTCTTAAAGTAAGTGTCACATTTTGAAAATTTTTGGCCATTACCTCCCTCAAGACATTTTGAGGGCACGTTTCATTTACAGCCCTGAAGTACTTGTTCATATGAAGTGACCATTAGCACAGGTTTTAAAGCTGCGTTTGCAGGTAACGGCCAGAGGGTGGCAGCCTTTCTACGTTCCTAATCTGGTAAATAGGGAAAGAGACCTTCAGCCCCAAGAGTGTCCAGCTTTATTTCTCATCCAGGTGTGGGTCTAGATATGGTCACACCAGGTTGCATCACAGCCCCGGAACGAATTATGTAAAAATTTTCCCTCTATCACTGTTTTTGTTTTTTGGGATTTTTAAGTAATTTATTTTTATAATGGGGTTTACCTGATTTTCACTGCTGTGTTTATGCCCCTTTACACCCACTTGATTCACTTACACAGAGACATCAATACATAGGATTTAAGATTTTTACTAGTCAGATATATTCTTCTTCGTTGAATAGGGGGTGTTGCATCCACTTCACTGAGCAAGGAATAGGTCTTGTCTATTACATATTGGGTATATGGATCGGTATTTGAGCTAATATGAAACCCTTGTTTTATGCATCACCCACTTCACCTTTCCCGTTAAGCAGCCATAGTTTGTTTTCTGCATGTGTGACTCTGTTCTGTTTTGTAATTCAGTTCAAGTGTAACGGTTTTTTCATTCCCTCTATAAGTGATACCTTATGAGAAGTGTCCTTTTCTGTGTGACTTATTTCACTTAGAATCGTCGTACCTAAATCCACTCATCATGCTGCTACTAGCCTTATGACATTGATTTCATGGCTGAGTGATATTCCATTGTACATAAGGACCACAATTTCTTTATCCATTTTTCTCTTTCCTGGGATATTGAAGGTGGAATGAAGTGGAGGTCCTTGTCAACAGAGCAGCCCTAAACTTTGGGCTGCTTGTGTCTTGCTGATTTTTCATTTTCCCAATTTATACCCCCATGAGTGGAAGTGCCCTATGCTCTCTAAGCTGTGTTTTTTAGATGTTTCAGGACACACCGTACACTTCTCCAGAGTGGCTGTTGGCAATTTACATCCCGCCCATCAGTGTAGCAAGGCTCCCATTTCTCCATGGCCTGTCCTGCATTTCTGGTTTTGAGACTTTTTTCAGCATGGCCCTATTGACCGATGGGAAGCGAGTCTTCTTTGTATCGCTGATTTGCCTTTCCAGGTTGCTTGGTTGGCCAAAAAGGGCGTATGCGTTTTTTCCTGAATATATTCAGGAAAAAACGCATACGCCCTTTTTGGCCAAGGGCATCATTGTCAACGTTTTGCCGATTTTCATGTGCTTTAAAGGCGATTCCAATCTACCTCCTGAAATCTGTTTCCTGCAATTCTGCCTTGATTTCAAATCCTCTTCTTTGCCTTCCCTCAATATATTTGTGGACGAGAGTTATCATTTATAACTCTGCAGGTTTGTGAATTGCAGTGCCCTGAAGCTCCATTTTACAACTCGCTTTTTAGGGAGCTGGCCGCAAAAGCGTAGGATGGCTTCAGGCCCTGTTCTGGTTCCGGGGGGCAGGCTGAGCCTGTGGTTAATTCTTCTTCCTGATGGGAAAATAGAGTGACCTGTGCCTGTCCCTACACCAGGAGCTAGTCTCTCATTGGTTCCAAGTCTTCCCGTTCATCCTCAGGACAAATTGCAACCTGTACGGAACAGGAGGTTAAAGGTGCTGATGCTCCAAGTAGGGAGATTGCTAGTAAAGTGGCTGGAATGGCGAACCCGAGCACAAGGAGATGAGAAATGAGGTGCGTTTTAGAAACCTTTCCCCATCACACGGTGTACCATCTTCTGGGTTTCTCATGCATGTTTTCGATGTAGCAAGATGTCCTTGAACCTGGAGATTTGGGACCCATGCGATGGGTACCACGCAGTATTACTTTAAAGGGTCTGCGTTTGCTCACCCAACCTCACCAAACCTCTCAGCCCCAAGAGTGTCCACCCTTATGTCTCATCCAGCTGTGGGTCTAGATATGGTCAATCCAGGTTGCATCACAGCCCCTGAACGCATTGTGTAAGAATTTCTCTCTCTTTCACTGTCTTTGTTTCATGGGTTTTTAAAAGTAATTTATATTCATAATGGGGTTTAGCTGCTTTTCACTGCTGTGTTTATGCCGCTTTATACCCACTTGACACACTAACAGAGAGATATCAATACATAGGTTTTAAGATTATTACTAGTCAGATATATTCTTGTGCGGTGAATAGGGCGTGTTGAGTCCAGTTCTCTGAGCAAGGAGTAGGTCTTGTCTATTACATATTGGGTTTATGGAACGGTATCTGAGCTAATTTGAAACCCTTGTTTTATGTATCACCCAACCTCACCTTTCCTGTTAAGCAGCCATAGTGTGTTTTCTGCATGTGTGACTCTGTTCTGTTTTGCAATTCAGTTGAAGTGTAATGGTTTTTACATTCCCTCTATAAGTGATACCTTATGAGAAGAGTCCTTTTCTGTGTGACTTATTTCACTTAGAATCGTCGTACCTAAATCCACTCATCATGCTGCTACTAGCCTTATGACATTGATTTCATGGCTGAGTGATATTCCATTGTACATAAGGACCACAACTTCTTTATCCATTTTTCTCTTTCCTGGGATATTGAAGGTGGAATGAAGTGGAGGTCCTTGTCAAGAGAGCAGCCCTAAACTTTGGCGTGCTTGTGTCTTGCTGATTTTTCATTTTCCCAATTTATACCCCCATGAGTGGAAGTGCCCTATGCTCTCTAAGCTGTGTTTTTTAGATGTTTCAGAACACACCGTAAGCTTCTCCAGAGTGGCTGTTGGCAATTTACATCCTGCCCATCAGTGTAGCACGGCTCCCATTTCTCCATGGCCTTTCCTGTATTTCTGGTTTTGACACTTTTTTCAGCATGGCCCTTTTAACCGATGGGAAGCGAGACTTCTTTGTAGCGCTGATTTGCCTTTCCAGGTTGCTTGGTTGGCCAAAAAGTGCGTATGCGTTTTTTCCTGAATATATTCAGGAAAAAACGCATACGCCCTTTTTGGCCAAGGGCATCATTGTCAACGTTTTGCCGCTTTTCATGTGCTTTAAAGGCGATTCGAATCTACCTCCTGAAATCTGTTTCCTGCAATTCTGCCTTGATTTCAAATCCTCTTCTTTGCCTTCCCTCAATATATTTGTGGACGAGAGTTATCATTTATAACTCTGCAGGTTTGTGAATTGCAGTGCCCTGAAGCTCCATTTTACAACTCGCTTTTTAGGGAGCTGGCCTCAAAAGCGCATGATGGCTTCAGGCCCTGTTCTGGTTCCAGGGGGCAGGCTGAGCCTGTGGTTAATTCTTCTTCCTGATGGGAAAATAGAGTGACCTGTGCCTGTCCCTACACCAGGAGCTAGTCTCTCATTGGTTCCAAGTCTTCCCGTTTATCCTCAGGACAAATTGCAACCTGTATGGAACAGGAGGTTAAAGGTGCTGATGCTCCAAGTAGGGAGATTGCTAGTAAAGTGGCTGGAATGGCGAACCCGAGCACAAGGAGATGAGAAATGAGGTGCGTTTTAGAAACCTTTCCCCATCACACGGTGTACCATCTTCTGGGTTTCTCATGCATGTTTTCGATGTAGCAAGATGTCCTTGAACCTGGAGATTTGGGACCCATGCGATGGGTACCACGCAGTATTACTTTAAAGGGTCTGCGTTTGCTCACCCAACCTCACCAAACCTCTCAGCCCCAAGAGTGTCCACCCTTATGTCTCATCCAGCTGTGGGTCTAGATATGGTCAATCCAGGTTGCATCACAGCCCCTGAACGCATTGTGTAAGAATTTCTCTCTCTTTCACTGTCTTTGTTTCATGGGTTTTTAAAAGTAATTTATATTCATAATGGGGTTTAGCTGCTTTTCACTGCTGTGTTTATGCCGCTTTATACCCACTTGACACACTAACAGAGAGATATCAATACATAGGTTTTAAGATTATTACTAGTCAGATATATTCTTGTGCGGTGAATAGGGCGTGTTGAGTCCAGTTCTCTGAGCAAGGAGTAGGTCTTGTCTATTACATATTGGGTTTATGGAACGGTATCTGAGCTAATTTGAAACCCTTGTTTTATGTATCACCCAACCTCACCTTTCCTGTTAAGCAGCCATAGTGTGTTTTCTGCATGTGTGACTCTGTTCTGTTTTGCAATTCAGTTGAAGTGTAATGGTTTTTACATTCCCTCTATAAGTGATACCTTATGAGAAGAGTCCTTTTCTGTGTGACTTATTTCACTTAGAATCGTCGTACCTAAATCCACTCATCATGCTGCTACTAGCCTTATGACATTGATTTCATGGCTGAGTGATATTCCATTGTACATAAGGACCACAACTTCTTTATCCATTTTTCTCTTTCCTGGGATATTGAAGGTGGAATGAAGTGGAGGTCCTTGTCAAGAGAGCAGCCCTAAACTTTGGCGTGCTTGTGTCTTGCTGATTTTTCATTTTCCCAATTTATACCCCCATGAGTGGAAGTGCCCTATGCTCTCTAAGCTGTGTTTTTTAGATGTTTCAGAACACACCGTAAGCTTCTCCAGAGTGGCTGTTGGCAATTTACATCCTGCCCATCAGTGTAGCACGGCTCCCATTTCTCCATGGCCTTTCCTGTATTTCTGGTTTTGACACTTTTTTCAGCATGGCCCTTTTAACCGATGGGAAGCGAGACTTCTTTGTAGCGCTGATTTGCCTTTCCAGGTTGCTTGGTTGGCCAAAAAGTGCGTATGCGTTTTTTCCTGAATATATTCAGGAAAAAACGCATACGCCCTTTTTGGCCAAGGGCATCATTGTCAACGTTTTGCCGCTTTTCATGTGCTTTAAAGGCGATTCGAATCTACCTCCTGAAATCTGTTTCCTGCAATTCTGCCTTGATTTCAAATCCTCTTCTTTGCCTTCCCTCAATATATTTGTGGACGAGAGTTATCATTTATAACTCTGCAGGTTTGTGAATTGCAGTGCCCTGAAGCTCCATTTTACAACTCGCTTTTTAGGGAGCTGGCCTCAAAAGCGCATGATGGCTTCAGGCCCTGTTCTGGTTCCAGGGGGCAGGCTGAGCCTGTGGTTAATTCTTCTTCCTGATGGGAAAATAGAGTGACCTGTGCCTGTCCCTACACCAGGAGCTAGTCTCTCATTGGTTCCAAGTCTTCCCGTTTATCCTCAGGACAAATTGCAACCTGTATGGAACAGGAGGTTAAAGGTGCTGATGCTCCAAGTAGGGAGATTGCTAGTAAAGTGGCTGGAATGGCGAACCCGAGCACAAGGAGATGAGAAATGAGGTGCGTTTTAGAAACCTTTCCCCATCACACGGTGTACCATCTTCTGGGTTTCTCATGCATGTTTTCGATGTAGCAAGATGCCCTTGAACCTGGAGATTTGGGACCCATGCGATGGGTACCACGCAGTATTACTTTAAAGGGTCTGCGTTTGCGCACCCAACCTCACCAAACCTCTCAGCCCCAAGAGTGTCCACCCTTATGTCTCATCCAGCTGTGGGTCTAGATATGGTCAATCCAGGTTGCATCACAGCCCCTGAACGCATTGTGTAAGAATTTCTCTCTCTTTCACTGTCTTTGTTTCATGGGTTTTTCAAATTAATTTATTTTTATAATGGGGTTTAGCTGCTTTTCAATGCTGTGTTTATGCCGCTTTACACCCACTTGACACACTAGAGAGAGAGATATCAATACATAGGTTTTAAGATTATTACTAGTCAGATATATTCTTGTGCGGTGAATAAGGTGTGTTGAGTCCCGTTCTCTGAGCAAGGAGTACGTCTTGTCTATTACATATTGGGTTTATGGAACGGTATCTGAGCTAATTTGAAACCCTTGTTTTATGTATCACCCCACCTCACCTTTCCCGTTAAGCAGCCATAGTTTGTTTTCTGCATGTGTGACTCTGTTCTGTTTTGTAATTCAGTTCAAGTGTAACGGTTTTTACATTCCCTCTATAAGTGATACCTTATGAGAAGTGTCCTTTTCTGTGTGACTTATTTCACTTAGAATCGTCGTACCTAAATCCACTCATCATGCTGCTACTAGCCTTATGACATTGATTTCATGGCTGAGTGATATTCCATTGTACATAAGGACCACAACTTCTTTATCCATTTTTCTCTTTCCTGGGATATTGAAGGTGGAATGAAGTGGAGGTCCTTGTCAACAGAGCAGCCCTAAACTTTGGGGTGCTTGTGTCTTGCTGATTTTTCATTTTCCCAATTTATACCCCCATGAGTGGAAGTGCCCTATGCTCTCTAAGCTGTGTTTTTTAGATGTTTCAGGACACACCGTACACTTCTCCAGAGTGGCTGTTGGCAATTTACATCCCGCCCATCAGTGTAGCAAGGCTCCCATTTCTCCATGGCCTGTCCTGCATTTCTGGTTTTGAGACTTTATTCAGCATGGCCCTTTTGACCGATGGGTAGCGAGTCTTCTTTGTAGCCCTGATTTGCCTTTCCAGGTTGCTTGGTTGGCCAAAAAGGGCGTATGCGTTTTTTCCTGAATATATTCAGGAAAAAACGCATACGCCCTTTTTGGCCAAGGGCATCATTGTCAACGTTTTGCCGCTTTTCATGTGCTTTAAAGGCGATTCGAATCTACCTCCTGAAATCTGTTTCCTGCAATTCGGCCTTGATTACAAATCCTCTTCTTTGCCTTCCCTCAATATATTTGTGGACGAGAGTTATCATTTATAACTCTGCAGGTTTGTGAATTGCAGTGCCCTGAAGCTCCATTTTACAACTCGCTTTTTTGGGAGCTGGCCGCAAAAGCACAGGATGGCTTCAGGCCCTGTTCTGCTTTCGGGGGCGATGATTAGCCTGTGGTTAATTCTTCTTCCTGATGGGAAAATAGAGTGACCTGTGCCTGTCCCAACACCAAGAGCTAGTCTCTCACTGGTTCCCCGTGTACCCGTTCATCCTCAGGACAAATTGCAACCTGTACAGAACAGGAGGTTAAAGGTGCTGATGCTCCAAGTAGGGAGATTGTTAGTAAAGCGGCTGGAATGGCGAACCCGGGCACAAGGAGAAGAGAAATGAGGTGCGTTTTAGAAACCTTTCCCCATCACATGGTGTACCATCTTTTTGTTTTCTCATGCATGTTTTCGATGTAGGAAGATGCCCTTGAACCTGGAGATTTGGGACCCATGCGATGGGTACCACGCAGTATTACTTTAAAGGGTCTGCGTTTGCTCACCCAACCTCACCAAACCTCTCAGCCCCAAGAGTGTCCACCCTTATGTCTCATCCAGCTGTGGGTCTAGATATGGTCAATCCAGGTTGCATCACAGCCCCTGAACGCATTGTGTAAGAATTTCTCTCTCTTTCATTGTCTTTGTTTCATGGGTTTGTAAAAGTAATTTATTTTTATAATGGGGTTTAGCTGCTTTTCACTGCTGTGTTTATGCCGCTTTACACCCACTTGACACACTAACAGAGAGATATCAATACATAGGTTTTAAGATTATTACTAGTCAGATATATTCTTGTGCGGTGAATAGGGTGTGTTGAGTCCAGTTCTCTGAGCAAGGAGTAGGTCTTGTCTATTACATATTGGGTTTATGGAACGGTATCTGAGCTAATTTGAAACCCTTGTTTTATGTATCACCCCACCTCACCTTTCCCGTTAAGCAGCCATAGTGTGTTTTCTGCATGTGTGACTCTGTTCTGTTTTGTAATTCAGTTCAAGTGTAACGCTTTTGACATTCCCTCTATAAGTGATACCTTATGAGAAGTGTCCTTTTCTGTGTGACTTATTTCACTTAGAATCGTCGTACCTAAATCCACTCATCATGCTGCTACTAGCCTTATGACATTGATTTCATGGCTGAGTGATATTCCATTGTACATAAGGACCACAACTTCTTTATCCATTTTTCTCTTTCCTGGGATATTGAAGGTGGAATGAAGTGGAGGTCCTTGTCAACAGAGCAGCCCTAAACTTTGGGGTGCTTGTGTCTTGCTGATTTTTCATTTTCCCAATTTATACCCCCATGAGTGGAAGTGCCCTATGCTCTCTAAGCTGTGTTTTTTAGATGTTTCAGGACACACCGTACACTTCTCCAGAGTGGCTGTTGGCAATTTACATCCCGCCCATCAGTGTAGCAAGGCTCCCATTTCTCCATGGCCTGTCCTGCATTTCTGGTTTTGAGACTTTATTCAGCATGGCCCTTTTGACCGATGGGTAGCGAGTCTTCTTTGTAGCCCTGATTTACCTTTCCAGGTTGCTTGTTTGGCCAAAAAGGGCGTATGCGTTTTTTCCTGAATATATTCAGGAAAAAACGCATACGCCCTTTTTGGCCAAGGGCATCATTGTCAACGTTTTGCCGCTTTTCATGTGCTTTAAAGGCGATTCGAATCTACCTCCTGAAATCTGTTTCCTGCAATTCGGCCTTGATTTCAAATCCTCTTCTTTGCCTTCCCTCAATATATTTGTGGACGAGAGTTATCATTTATAACTCTGCAGGTTTGTGAATTGCAGTGCCCTGAAGCTCCATTTTACAACTCGCTTTTTTGGGAGCTGGCCGCAAAAGCGCAGGATGGCTTCAGGCCCTGTTCTGCTTTCGGGGGCGATGATTAGCCTGTGGTTAATTCTTCTTCCTGATGGGAAAATAGAGTGACCTGTGCCTGTCCCAACACCAAGAGCTAGTCTCTCACTGGTTCCCCGTCTACCCGTTCATCCTCAGGACAAATTGCAACCTGTACAGAACAGGAGGTTAAAGGTGCTGATGCTCCAAGTAGGGAGATTGTTAGTAAAGCGGCTGGAATGGCGAACCCGGGCACAAGGAGAAGAGAAATGAGGTGCGTTTTAGAAACCTTTCCCCATCACATGGTGTACCATCTTTTTGTTTTCTCATGCATGTTTTCGATGTAGGAAGATGCCCTTGAACCTGGAGATTTGGGACCCATGCGATGGGTACCACGCAGTATTACTTTAAAGGGTCTGCGTTTGCTCACCCAACCTCACCAAACCTCTCAGCCCCAAGAGTGTCCACCCTTATGTCTCATCCAGCTGTGGGTCTAGATATGGTCAATCCAGGTTGCATCACAGCCCCTGAACGCATTGTGTAAGAATTTCTCTCTATTTCATTGTCTTTGTTTCATGGGTTTGTAAAAGTAATTTATTTTTATAATGTGGTTTAGCTGCTTTTCACTGCTGTGTTTATGCCGCTTTACACACACTTGACACACTAACAGAGAGATATCAATACATAGGTTTTAAGATTATTACTAGTCAGATATATTCTTGTGCGGTGAATAGGGTGTGTTGAGTCCAGTTCTCTGAGCAAGGAGTAGGTCTTGTCTATTACATATTGGGTTTATGGAACGGTATCTGAGCTAATTTGAAACCCTTGTTTTATGTATCACCCCACCTCACCTTTCCCGTTAAGCAGCCATAGTGTGTTTTCTGCATGTGTGACTCTGTTCTGTTTTGTAATTCAGTTCAAGTGTGACGCTTTTGACATTCCCTCTATAAGTGATACCTTATGAGAAGTGTCCTTTTCTGTGTGACTTATTTCACTTAGAATCGTCGTACCTAAATCCACTCATCATGCTGCTACTAGCCTTATGACATTGATTTCATGGCTGAGTGATATTCCATTGTACATAAGGACCACAACTTCTTTATCCATTTTTCTCTTTCCTGGGATATTGAAGGTGGAATGAAGTGGAGGTCCTTGTCAACAGAGCAGCCCTAAACTTTGGGGTGCTTGTGTCTTGCTGATTTTTCATTTTCCCAATTTATACCCCCATGAGTGGAAGTGCCCTATGCTCTCTAAGCTGTGTTTTTTAGATGTTTCAGGACACACCGTACACTTCTCCAGAGTGGCTGTTGGCAATTTACATCCCGCCCATCAGTGTAGCAAGGCTCCCATTTCTCCATGGCCTGTCCTGCATTTCTGGTTTTGAGACTTTATTCAGCATGGCCCTTTTGACCGATGGGTAGCGAGTCTTCTTTGTAGCCCTTATTTACCTTTCCAGGTTGCTTGTTTGGCCAAAAAGGGCGTATGCGTTTTTTCCTGAATATATTCAGGAAAAAACGCATACGCCCTTTTTGGCCAAGGGCATCATTGTCAACGTTTTGCCGCTTTTCATGTGCTTTAAAGGCGATTCGAATCTACCTCCTGAAATCTGTTTCCTGCAATTCGGCCTTGATTTCAAATCCTCTTCTTTGCCTTCCCTCAATATATTTGTGGACGAGAGTTATCATTTATAACTCTGCAGGTTTGTGAATTGCAGTGCCCTGAAGCTCCATTTTACAACTCGCATTTTTGGGAGCTGGCCTCAAAAGCGCAGGATGGCTTCAGGCCCTGTTCTGCTCCCGGGGGGGAGGATGAGCCTGTGGTTAATTCTTATTCCTGATTGGAAAATAGTGTGACCTGTGCCTGTCCCAACACCAAGAGCTAGTCTCTCACTGGTTCCCCATGTACCCGTTCATCCTCAGGACAAATTGCAACCTGTACGGAACAGGAGGTTAAAGGTGCTGATGCTCCCAGTAGGGAGATTGTTAGTAAAGCGGCTGGAATGGCGAACCCGGGCACAAGGAGAAGAGAAATGAGGTGCGTTTTAGAAACCTTTCCCCATCACATGGTGTACCATCTTTTTGTTTTCTCATGCATGTTTTCGATGTAGGAAGATGCCCTTGAACCTGGAGATTTGCGACCCATGCGATGGGTACCACGCAGTATTACTTTAAAGGGTCTGCGTTTGCTCACCCAACCTCACCAAACCTCTCAGCCCCAAGAGTGTCCACCCTTATGTCTCATCCAGCTGTGGGTCTAGATATGGTCAATCCAGGTTGCATCACAGCCCCTGAACGCATTGTGTAAGAATTTCTCTCTCTTTCATTGTCTTTGTTTCATGGGTTTGTAAAAGTAATTTATTTTTATAATGTGGTTTAGCTGCTTTTCACTGCTGTGTTTATGCCGCTTTACAAACACTTGACACACTAACAGAGAGATATCAATACATAGGTTTTAAGATTATTACTAGTCAGATATATTCTTGTGCGGTGAATAGGGTGTGTTGAGTCCAGTTCTCTGAGCAAGGAGTAGGTCTTGTCTATTACATATTGGGTTTATGGAACGGTATCTGAGCTAATTTGAAACCCTTGTTTTATGTATCACCCCACCTCACCTTTCCCGTTAAGCAGCTATAGTGTGTTTTCTGCATGTGTGACTCTGTTCTGTTTTGTAATTCAGTTCAAGTGTAACGGTTTTTACATTCCAACTATAAGTGATACCTTATGAGAAGTGTCCTTTTCTGTGTGACTTATTTCACTTAGAATCGTCGTACCTAAATCCACTCATCATGCTGCTACTAGCCTTATGACATTGATTTCATGGCTGAGTGATATTCCATTGTACATAAGGACCACAACTTCTTTATCCATTATTCCCTTTCCTGGGATATTTAAGGTGGAATGAAGTGGAGGTCCTTGTCAACAGAGCAGCCCTAAACTTTGTGGTGCTTGTGTCTTGCTGATTTTTCATTTTCCCAATTTATACCCCCATGAGTGGAAGTGCCCTATGCTCTCTAAGCTGTGTTTTTTAGATGTTTCAGGACACACCGTACACTTCTCCAGAGTGGCTGTTGGCAATTTACATCCCGCCCATCAGTGTAGCAAGGCTCCCATTTCTCCATGGCCTGTCCTGCATTTCTGGTTTTGAGATTTTTTAAGCATGGCCCTTTTGACCGATGGGTAGCGAGTCTTCTTTGTAGCGCTGATTTGCCTTTCCAGGTTGCTTGGTTGGCCAAAAAGGGCGTATGCGTTTTTTCCTGAATATATTCAGGAAAAAACGCATACGCCCTTTTTGGCCAAGGGCATCATTGTCAACGTTTTGCCGCTTTTCATGTGCTTTAAAGGCGATTCGAATCTACCTCCTGAAATCTGTTTTCTGCAATTCTGCCTTGATTTCAAATCCTCTTCTTTGCCTTCCCTCAATGTATTTGTGGGCGAGAGTTATCATTTATAACTCTGCAGGTTTGTGAATTGCAGTGCCCTGAAGCTCCATTTTACAACTCGCATTTTTGGGAGCTGGTCTCAAATGCGCAGGATGGCTTCAGGCCCTGTTCTGCTTCCGGGGGGGGGAGGATGAGCCTCTGGTTAATTCTTCTTCCTGATGGGAAAATAGAGTGACCTGTGCCTGTCCCAACACCAAGAGCTAGTCTCTCACTGGTTCCCCATGTACCCGTTCATCCTCAGGACAAATTGCAACCTGTACGGAACAGGAGGTTAAAGGTGCTGATGCTCCAAGTAGGGACATTGTTAGTAAAGCGGCTGGAATGGCGAACCCGGGCACAAGGAGAAGAGAAATGAGGTGCGTTTTAGAAACCTTTCCCCATCACATGGTGTACCATCTTTTTGTTTTCTCATGCATGTTTTCGATGTAGGAAGATGCCCTTGAACCTGGAGATTTGGGACGCATGCGATGGGTACCACGCAGTATTACTTTAAAGGGTCTGCGTTTGCTCACCCAACCTCACCAAACCTCTCAGCCCCAAGAGTGTCCACCCTTATGTCTCATCCAGCTGTGGGTCTAGATATGGTCAATCCAGGTTGCATCACAGCCCCTGAACGCATTGTGTAAGAATTTCTCTCTCTTTCATTGTCTTTGTTTCATGGGTTTGTAAAAGTAATTTATTTTTATAATGGGGTTTAGCTGCTTTTCACTGCTGTATTTATGCCGCTTTACACCCACTTGACACACTAACAGAGAGATATCAATACATAGGTTTTAAGATTATTACTAGTCAGATATATTCTTGTGCGGTGAATAGGGTGTGTTGAGTCCAGTTCTCTGAGCAAGGAGTAGGTCTTGTCTATTACATATTGGGTTTATGGAACGGTATCTGAGCTAATTTGAAACCCTTGTTTTATGTATCACCCCACCTCACCTTTCCCGTTAAGCAGCCATAGTGTGTTTTCTGCATGTGTGACTCTGTTCTGTTTTGTAATTCAGTTCAAGTGTAACGCTTTTGACATTCCCTCTATAAGTGATACCTTATGAGAAGTGTCCTTTTCTGTGTGACTTATTTCACTTAGAATCGTCGTACCTAAATCCACTCATCATGCTGCTACTAGCCTTATGACATTGATTTCATGGCTGAGTGATATTCCATTGTACATAAGGACCACAACTTCTTTATCCATTTTTCTCTTTCCTGGGATATTGAAGGTGGAATGAAGTGGAGGTCCTTGTCAACAGAGCAGCCCTAAACTTTGGGGTGCTTGTGTCTTGCTGATTTTTCATTTTCCCAATTTATACCCCCATGAGTGGAAGTGCCCTATGCTCTCTAAGCTGTGTTTTTTAGATGTTTCAGGACACACCGTACACTTCTCCAGAGTGGCTGTTGGCAATTTACATCCCGCCCATCAGTGTAGCAAGGCTCCCATTTCTCCATGGCCTGTCCTGCATTTCTGGTTTTGAGACTTTATTCAGCATGGCCCTTTTGACCGATGGGTAGCGAGTCTTCTTTGTAGCCCTGATTTACCTTTCCAGGTTGCTTGTTTGGCCAAAAAGGGCGTATGCGTTTTTTCCTGAATATATTCAGGAAAAAACGCATACGCCCTTTTTGGCCAAGGGCATCATTGTCAACGTTTTGCCGCTTTTCATGTGCTTTAAAGGCGATTCGAATCTACCTCCTGAAATCTGTTTCCTGCAATTCGGCCTTGATTTCAAATCCTCTTCTTTGCCTTCCCTCAATATATTTGTGGACGAGAGTTATCATTTATAACTCTGCAGGTTTGTGAATTGCAGTGCCCTGAAGCTCCATTTTACAACTCGCTTTTTTGGGAGCTGGCCGCAAAAGCGCAGGATGGCTTCAGGCCCTGTTCTGCTTTCGGGGGCGATGATTAGCCTGTGGTTAATTCTTCTTCCTGATGGGAAAATAGAGTGACCTGTGCCTGTCCCAACACCAAGAGCTAGTCTCTCACTGGTTCCCCGTCTACCCGTTCATCCTCAGGACAAATTGCAACCTGTACAGAACAGGAGGTTAAAGGTGCTGATGCTCCAAGTAGGGAGATTGTTAGTAAAGCGGCTGGAATGGCGAACCCGGGCACAAGGAGAAGAGAAATGAGGTGCGTTTTAGAAACCTTTCCCCATCACATGGTGTACCATCTTTTTGTTTTCTCATGCATGTTTTCGATGTAGGAAGATGCCCTTGAACCTGGAGATTTGGGACCCATGCGATGGGTACCACGCAGTATTACTTTAAAGGGTCTGCGTTTGCTCACCCAACCTCACCAAACCTCTCAGCCCCAAGAGTGTCCACCCTTATGTCTCATCCAGCTGTGGGTCTAGATATGGTCAATCCAGGTTGCATCACAGCCCCTGAACGCATTGTGTAAGAATTTCTCTCTATTTCATTGTCTTTGTTTCATGGGTTTGTAAAAGTAATTTATTTTTATAATGTGGTTTAGCTGCTTTTCACTGCTGTGTTTATGCCGCTTTACACACACTTGACACACTAACAGAGAGATATCAATACATAGGTTTTAAGATTATTACTAGTCAGATATATTCTTGTGCGGTGAATAGGGTGTGTTGAGTCCAGTTCTCTGAGCAAGGAGTAGGTCTTGTCTATTACATATTGGGTTTATGGAACGGTATCTGAGCTAATTTGAAACCCTTGTTTTATGTATCACCCCACCTCACCTTTCCCGTTAAGCAGCCATAGTGTGTTTTCTGCATGTGTGACTCTGTTCTGTTTTGTAATTCAGTTCAAGTGTGACGCTTTTGACATTCCCTCTATAAGTGATACCTTATGAGAAGTGTCCTTTTCTGTGTGACTTATTTCACTTAGAATCGTCGTACCTAAATCCACTCATCATGCTGCTACTAGCCTTATGACATTCATTTCATGGCTGAGTGATATTCCATTGTACATAAGGACCACAACTTCTTTATCCATTTTTCTCTTTCCTGGGATATTGAAGGTGGAATGAAGTGGAGGTCCTTGTCAACAGAGCAGCCCTAAACTTTGGGGTGCTTGTGTCTTGCTGATTTTTCATTTTCCCAATTTATACCCCCATGAGTGGAAGTGCCCTATGCTCTCTAAGCTGTGTTTTTTAGATGTTTCAGGACACACCGTACACTTCTCCAGAGTGGCTGTTGGCAATTTACATCCCGCCCATCAGTGTAGCAAGGCTCCCATTTCTCCATGGCCTGTCCTGCATTTCTGGTTTTGAGACTTTATTCAGCATGGCCCTTTTGACCGATGGGTAGCGAGTCTTCTTTGTAGCCCTTATTTACCTTTCCAGGTTGCTTGTTTGGCCAAAAAGGGCGTATGCGTTTTTTCCTGAATATATTCAGGAAAAAACGCATACGCCCTTTTTGGCCAAGGGCATCATTGTCAACGTTTTGCCGCTTTTCATGTGCTTTAAAGGCGATTCGAATCTACCTCCTGAAATCTGTTTCCTGCAATTCGGCCTTGATTTCAAATCCTCTTCTTTGCCTTCCCTCAATATATTTGTGGACGAGAGTTATCATTTATAACTCTGCAGGTTTGTGAATTGCAGTGCCCTGAAGCTCCATTTTACAACTCGCTTTTTTGGGAGCTGGCCGCAAAAGCGCAGGATGGCTTCAGGCCCTGTTCTGCTTTCGGGGGCGATGATTAGCCTGTGGTTAATTCTTCTTCCTGATGGGAAAATAGAGTGACCTGTGCCTGTCCCAACACCAAGAGCTAGTCTCTCACTGGTTCCCCGTCTACCCGTTCATCCTCAGGACAAATTGCAACCTGTACAGAACAGGAGGTTAAAGGTGCTGATGCTCCAAGTAGGGAGATTGTTAGTAAAGCGGCTGGAATGGCGAACCCGGGCACAAGGAGAAGAGAAATGAGGTGCGTTTTAGAAACCTTTCCCCATCACATGGTGTACCATCTTTTTGTTTTCTCATGCATGTTTTCGATGTAGGAAGATCCCCTTGAACCTGGAGATTTGGGTCCCATGGGATGGGTACCACGCAGTAGTACTTTAAAGGGTCTGCGTTTGCTCACCCAACCTCACCAAACCTCTCAGCCCCAAGAGTGTCCACCCTTATGTCTCATCCAGCTGTGGGTCTAGATATGGTCAATCCAGGTTGCATCACAGCCCCTGAACGCATTGTGTAAGAATTTCTCTCTCTTTCATTGTCTTTGTTTCATGGGTTTGTAAAAGTAATTTATTTTTATAATGGGGTTTAGCTGCTTTTCACTGCTGTGTTTATGCCGCTTTACACCCACTTGACACACTAACAGAGAGATATCAATACATAGGTTTTAAGATTATTACTAGTCAGATATATTCTTGTGCGGTGAATAGGGTGTGTTGAGTCCAGTTCTCTGAGCAAGGAGTACGTCTTGTCTATTACATATTGGGTTTATGGAACGGTATCTGAGCTAATTTGAAACCCTTGTTTTATGTATCACCCCACCTCACCTTTCCCGTTAAGCAGCCATAGTGTGTTTTCTGCATGTGTGACTCTGTTCTGTTTTGTAATTCAGTTCAAGTGTAACGCTTTTGACATTCCCTCTATAAGTGATACCTTATGAGAAGTGTCCTTTTCTGTGTGACTTATTTCACTTAGAATCGTCGTACCTAAATTCACTCATCATGCTGCTACTAGCCTTATGACATTCATTTCATGGCTGAGTGATATTCCATTGTACATAAGGACCACAACTTCTTTATCCATTTTTCTCTTTCCTGGGATATTGAAGGTGGAATGAAGTGGAGGTCCTTGTCAACAGAGCAGCCCTAAACTTTGGGCTGCTTGTGTCTTGCTGATTTTTCATTTTCCCAATTTATACCCCCATGAGTGGAAGTGCCCTATGCTCTCTAAGCTGTGTTTTTTAGATGTTTCAGGACACACCGTACACTTCTCCAGAGTGGCTGTTGGCAATTTACATCCCGCCCATCAGTGTAGCAAGGCTCCCATTTCTCCATGGCCTGTCCTGCATTTCTGGTTTTGAGACTTTATTCAGCATGGCCCTTTTGACCGATGGGTAGCGAGTCTTCTTTGTAGCCCTGATTTGCCTTTCCAGGTTGCTTGGTTGGCCAAAAAGGGCGTATGCGTTTTTTCCTGAATATATTCAGGAAAAAACGCATACGCCCTTTTTGGCCAAGGGCATCATTGTCAACGTTTTGCCGCTTTTCATGTGCTTTAAAGGCGATTCGAATCTACCTCCTGAAATCTGTTTCCTGCAATTCGGCCTTGATTACAAATCCTCTTCTTTGCCTTCCCTCAATATATTTGTGGACGAGAGTTATCATTTATAACTCTGCAGGTTTGTGAATTGCAGTGCCCTGAAGCTCCATTTTACAACTCGCTTTTTTGGGAGCTGGCCGCAAAAGCACAGGATGGCTTCAGGCCCTGTTCTGCTTTCGGGGGCGATGATTAGCCTGTGGTTAATTCTTCTTCCTGATGGGAAAATAGAGTGACCTGTGCCTGTCCCAACACCAAGAGCTAGTCTCTCACTGGTTCCCCGTGTACCCGTTCATCCTCAGGACAAATTGCAACCTGTACAGAACAGGAGGTTAAAGGTGCTGATGCTCCAAGTAGGGAGATTGTTAGTAAAGCGGCTGGAATGGCGAACCCGGGCACAAGGAGAAGAGAAATGAGGTGCGTTTTAGAAACCTTTCCCCATCACATGGTGTACCATCTTTTTGTTTTCTCATGCATGTTTTCGATGTAGGAAGATGCCCTTGAACCTGGAGATTTGGGACCCATGCGATGGGTACCACGCAGTATTACTTTAAAGGGTCTGCGTTTGCTCACCCAACCTCACCAAACCTCTCAGCCCCAAGAGTGTCCACCCTTATGTCTCATCCAGCTGTGGGTCTAGATATGGTCAATCCAGGTTGCATCACAGCCCCTGAACGCATTGTGTAAGAATTTCTCTCTCTTTCATTGTCTTTGTTTCATGGGTTTGTAAAAGTAATTTATTTTTATAATGGGGTTTAGCTGCTTTTCACTGCTGTGTTTATGCCGCTTTACACCCACTTGACACACTAACAGAGAGATATCAATACATAGGTTTTAAGATTATTACTAGTCAGATATATTCTTGTGCGGTGAATAGGGTGTGTTGAGTCCAGTTCTCTGAGCAAGGAGTAGGTCTTGTCTATTACATATTGGGTTTATGGAACGGTATCTGAGCTAATTTGAAACCCTTGTTTTATGTATCACCCCACCTCACCTTTCCCGTTAAGCAGCCATAGTGTGTTTTCTGCATGTGTGACTCTGTTCTGTTTTGTAATTCAGTTCAAGTGTGACGCTTTTTACATTCCCTCTATAAGTGATACCTTATGAGAAGTGTCCTTTTCTGTGTGACTTATTTCACTTAGAATCGTCGTACCTAAATCCACTCATCATGCTGCTACTAGCCTTATGACATTGATTTCATGGCTGAGTGATATTCCATTGTACATAAGGACCACAACTTCTTTATCCATTTTTCTCTTTCCTGGGATATTGAAGGTGGAATGAAGTGGAGGTCCTTGTCAACAGAGCAGCCCTAAACTTTGGGGTGCTTGTGTCTTGCTGATTTTTCATTTTCCCAATTTATACCCCCATGAGTGGAAGTGCCCTATGCTCTCTAAGCTGTGTTTTTTAGATGTTTCAGGACACACCGTACACTTCTCCAGAGTGGCTGTTGGCAATTTACATCCCGCCCATCAGTGTAGCAAGGCTCCCATTTCTCCATGGCCTGTCCTGCATTTCTGGTTTTGAGACTTTATTCAGCATGGCCCTTTTGACCGATGGGTAGCGAGTCTTCTTTGTAGCCCTGATTTGCCTTTCCAGGTTGCTTGGTTGGCCAAAAAGGGCGTATGCGTTTTTTCCTGAATATATTCAGGAAAAAACGCATACGCCCTTTTTGGCCAAGGGCATCATTGTCAACGTTTTGCCGCTTTTCATGTGCTTTAAAGGCGATTCGAATCTACCTCCTGAAATCTGTTTCCTGCAATTCGGCCTTGATTACAAATCCTCTTCTTTGCCTTCCCTCAATATATTTGTGGACGAGAGTTATCATTTATAACTCTGCAGGTTTGTGAATTGCAGTGCCCTGAAGCTCCATTTTACAACTCGCTTTTTTGGGAGCTGGCCGCAAAAGCACAGGATGGCTTCAGGCCCTGTTCTGCTTTCGGGGGCGATGATTAGCCTGTGGTTAATTCTTCTTCCTGATGGGAAAATAGAGTGACCTGTGCCTGTCCCAACACCAAGAGCTAGTCTCTCACTGGTTCCCCGTGTACCCGTTCATCCTCAGGACAAATTGCAACCTGTACAGAACAGGAGGTTAAAGGTGCTGATGCTCCAAGTAGGGAGATTGTTAGTAAAGCGGCTGGAATGGCGAACCCGGGCACAAGGAGAAGAGAAATGAGGTGCGTTTTAGAAACCTTTCCCCATCACATGGTGTACCATCTTTTTGTTTTCTCATGCATGTTTTCGATGTAGGAAGATGCCCTTGAACCTGGAGATTTGGGACCCATGCGATGGGTACCACGCAGTATTACTTTAAAGGGTCTGCGTTTGCTCACCCAACCTCACCAAACCTCTCAGCCCCAAGAGTGTCCACCCTTATGTCTCATCCAGCTGTGGGTCTAGATATGGTCAATCCAGGTTGCATCACAGCCCCTGAACGCATTGTGTAAGAATTTCTCTCTCTTTCATTGTCTTTGTTTCATGGGTTTGTAAAAGTAATTTATTTTTATAATGGGGTTTAGCTGCTTTTCACTGCTGTGTTTATGCCGCTTTACACCCACTTGACACACTAACAGAGAGATATCAATACATAGGTTTTAAGATTATTACTAGTCAGATATATTCTTGTGCGGTGAATAGGGTGTGTTGAGTCCAGTTCTCTGAGCAAGGAGTACGTCTTGTCTATTACATATTGGGTTTATGGAACGGTATCTGAGCTAATTTGAAACCCTTGTTTTATGTATCACCCCACCTCACCTTTCCCGTTAAGCAGCCATAGTGTGTTTTCTGCATGTGTGACTCTGTTCTGTTTTGTAATTCAGTTCAAGTGTGACGCTTTTTACATTCCCTCTATAAGTGATACCTTATGAGAAGTGTCCTTTTCTGTGTGACTTATTTCACTTAGAATCGTCGTACCTAAATCCACTCATCATGCTGCTACTAGCCTTATGACATTGATTTCATGGCTGAGTGATATTCCATTGTACATAAGGACCACAACTTCTTTATCCATTTTTCTCTTTCCTGGGATATTGAAGGTGGAATGAAGTGGAGGTCCTTGTCAACAGAGCAGCCCTAAACTTTGGGGTGCTTGTGTCTTGCTGATTTTTCATTTTCCCAATTTATACCCCCATGAGTGGAAGTGCCCTATGCTCTCTAAGCTGTGTTTTTTAGATGTTTCAGGACACACCGTACACTTCTCCAGAGTGGCTGTTGGCAATTTACATCCCGCCCATCAGTGTAGCAAGGCTCCCATTTCTCCATGGCCTGTCCTGCATTTCTGGTTTTGAGACTTTATTCAGCATGGCCCTTTTGACCGATGGGTAGCGAGTCTTCTTTGTAGCCCTTATTTGCCTTTCCAGGTTGCTTGGTTGGCCAAAAAGGGCGTATGCGTTTTTTCCTGAATATATTCAGGAAAAAACGCATACGCCCTTTTTGGCCAAGGGCATCATTGTCAACGTTTTGCCGCTTTTCATGTGCTTTAAAGGCGATTCGAATCTACCTCCTGAAATCTGTTTCCTGCAATTCGGCCTTGATTTCAAATCCTCTTCTTTGCCTTCCCTCAATATATTTGTGGACGAGAGTTATCATTTATAACTCTGCAGGTTTGTGAATTGCAGTGCCCTGAAGCTCCATTTTACAACTCGCTTTTTTGGGAGCTGGCCGCAAAAGCGCAGGATGGCTTCAGGCCCTGTTCTGCTTTCGGGGGCGATGATTAGCCTGTGGTTAATTCTTCTTCCTGATGGGAAAATAGAGTGACCTGTGCCTGTCCCAACACCAAGAGCTAGTCTCTCACTGGTTCCCCGTCTACCCGTTCATCCTCAGGACAAATTGCAACCTGTACAGAACAGGAGGTTAAAGGTGCTGATGCTCCAAGTAGGGAGATTGTTAGTAAAGCGGCTGGAATGGCGAACCCGGGCACAAGGAGAAGAGAAATGAGGTGCGTTTTAGAAACCTTTCCCCATCACATGGTGTACCATCTTTTTGTTTTCTCATGCATGTTTTCGATGTAGGAAGATCCCCTTGAACCTGGAGATTTGGGTCCCATGGGATGGGTACCACGCAGTAGTACTTTAAAGGGTCTGCGTTTGCTCACCCAACCTCACCAAACCTCTCAGCCCCAAGAGTGTCCACCCTTATGTCTCATCCAGCTGTGGGTCTAGATATGGTCAATCCAGGTTGCATCACAGCCCCTGAACGCATTGTGTAAGAATTTCTCTCTCTTTCATTGTCTTTGTTTCATGGGTTTGTAAAAGTAATTTATTTTTATAATGGGGTTTAGCTGCTTTTCACTGCTGTGTTTATGCCGCTTTACACCCACTTGACACACTAACAGAGAGATATCAATACATAGGTTTTAAGATTATTACTAGTCAGATATATTCTTGTGCGGTGAATAGGGTGTGTTGAGTCCAGTTCTCTGAGCAAGGAGTAGGTCTTGTCTATTACATATTGGGTTTATGGAACGGTATCTGAGCTAATTTGAAACCCTTGTTTTATGTATCACCCCACCTCACCTTTCCCGTTAAGCAGCCATAGTGTGTTTTCTGCATGTGTGACTCTGTTCTGTTTTGTAATTCAGTTCAAGTGTAACGCTTTTGACATTCCCTCTATAAGTGATACCTTATGAGAAGTGTCCTTTTCTGTGTGACTTATTTCACTTAGAATCGTCGTACCTAAATTCACTCATCATGCTGCTACTAGCCTTATGACATTCATTTCATGGCTGAGTGATATTCCATTGTACATAAGGACCACAACTTCTTTATCCATTTTTCTCTTTCCTGGGATATTGAAGGTGGAATGAAGTGGAGGTCCTTGTCAACAGAGCAGCCCTAAACTTTGGGGTGCTTGTGTCTTGCTGATTTTTCATTTTCCCAATTTATACCCCCATGAGTGGAAGTGCCCTATGCTCTCTAAGCTGTGTTTTTTAGATGTTTCAGGACACACCGTACACTTCTCCAGAGTGGCTGTTGGCAATTTACATCCCGCCCATCAGTGTAGCAAGGCTCCCATTTCTCCATGGCCTGTCCTGCATTTCTGGTTTTGAGACTTTATTCAGCATGGCCCTTTTGACCGATGGGTAGCGAGTCTTCTTTGTAGCCCTGATTTGCCTTTCCAGGTTGCTTGGTTGGCCAAAAAGGGCGTATGCGTTTTTTCCTGAATATATTCAGGAAAAAACGCATACGCCCTTTTTGGCCAAGGGCATCATTGTCAACGTTTTGCCGCTTTTCATGTGCTTTAAAGGCGATTCGAATCTACCTCCTGAAATCTGTTTCCTGCAATTCGGCCTTGATTACAAATCCTCTTCTTTGCCTTCCCTCAATATATTTGTGGACGAGAGTTATCATTTATAACTCTGCAGGTTTGTGAATTGCAGTGCCCTGAAGCTCCATTTTACAACTCGCTT
This sequence comes from Balaenoptera ricei, assembly GCF_028023285.1. Taxonomy (NCBI): domain Eukaryota; kingdom Metazoa; phylum Chordata; class Mammalia; order Artiodactyla; family Balaenopteridae; genus Balaenoptera; species Balaenoptera ricei. Next base: position 123,579 of record NW_026777647.1, read on the forward strand.
TTTTGGGAGCTGGCCGCAAAAGCACAGGATGGCTTCAGGCCCTGTTCTGCTTTCGGGGGCGATGATTAGCCTGTGGTTAATTCTTCTTCCTGATGGGAAAATAGAGTGACCTGTGCCTGTCCCAACACCAAGAGCTAGTCTCTCACTGGTTCCCCGTGTACCCGTTCATCCTCAGGACAAATTGCAACCTGTACAGAACAGGAGGTTAAAGGTGCTGATGCTCCAAGTAGGGAGATTGTTAGTAAAGCGGCTGGAATGGCGAACCCGGGCACAAGGAGAAGAGAAATGAGGTGCGTTTTAGAAACCTTTCCCCATCACATGGTGTACCATCTTTTTGTTTTCTCATGCATGTTTTCGATGTAGGAAGATGCCCTTGAACCTGGAGATTTGGGACCCATGCGATGGGTACCACGCAGTATTACTTTAAAGGGTCTGCGTTTGCTCACCCAACCTCACCAAACCTCTCAGCCCCAAGAGTGTCCACCCTTATGTCTCATCCAGCTGTGGGTCTAGATATGGTCAATCCAGGTTGCATCACAGCCCCTGAACGCATTGTGTAAGAATTTCTCTCTCTTTCATTGTCTTTGTTTCATGGGTTTGTAAAAGTAATTTATTTTTATAATGGGGTTTAGCTGCTTTTCACTGCTGTGTTTATGCCGCTTTACACCCACTTGACACACTAACAGAGAGATATCAATACATAGGATTTAAGATTATTACTAGTCAGATATATTCTTGTGCGGTGAATAGGGTGTGTTGAGTCCAGTTCTCTGAGCAAGGAGTAGGTCTTGTCTATTACATATTGGGTTTATGGAACGGTATCTGAGCTAATTTGAAACCCTTGTTTTATGTATCACCCCACCTCACCTTTCCCGTTAAGCAGCCATAGTGTGTTTTCTGCATGTGTGACTCTGTTCTGTTTTGTAATTCAGTTCAAGTGTGACGCTTTTTACATTCCCTCTATAAGTGATACCTTATGAGAAGTGTCCTTTTCTGTGTGACTTATTTCACTTAGAATCGTCGTACCTAAATCCACTCATCATGCTGCTACTAGCCTTATGACATTGATTTCATGGCTGAGTGATATTCCATTGTACATAAGGACCACAACTTCTTTATCCATTTTTCTCTTTCCTGGGATATTGAAGGTGGAATGAAGTGGAGGTCCTTGTCAACAGAGCAGCCCTAAACTTTGGGGTGCTTGTGTCTTGCTGATTTTTCATTTTCCCAATTTATACCCCCATGAGTGGAAGTGCCCTATGCTCTCTAAGCTGTGTTTTTTAGATGTTTCAGGACACACCGTACACTTCTCCAGAGTGGCTGTTGGCAATTTACATCCCGCCCATCAGTGTAGCAAGGCTCCCATTTCTCCATGGCCTGTCCTGCATTTCTGGTTTTGAGACTTTATTCAGCATGGCCCTTTTGACCGATGGGTAGCGAGTCTTCTTTGTAGCCCTTATTTACCTTTCCAGGTTGCTTGTTTGGCCAAAAAGGGCGTATGCGTTTTTTCCTGAATATATTCAGGAAAAAACGCATACGCCCTTTTTGGCCAAGGGCATCATTGTCAACGTTTTGCCGCTTTTCATGTGCTTTAAAGGCGATTCGAATCTACCTCCTGAAATCTGTTTCCTGCAATTCGGCCTTGATTTCAAATCCTCTTCTTTGCCTTCCCTCAATATATTTGTGGACGAGAGTTATCATTTATAACTCTGCAGGTTTGTGAATTGCAGTGCCCTGAAGCTCCATTTTACAACTCGCTTTTTTGGGAGCTGGCCGCAAAAGCGCAGGATGGCTTCAGGCCCTGTTCTGCTTTCGGGGGCGATGATTAGCCTGTGGTTAATTCTTCTTCCTGATGGGAAAATAGAGTGACCTGTGCCTGTCCCAACACCAAGAGCTAGTCTCTCACTGGTTCCCCGTCTACCCGTTCATCCTCAGGACAAATTGCAACCTGTACAGAACAGGAGGTTAAAGGTGCTGATGCTCCAAGTAGGGAGATTGTTAGTAAAGCGGCTGGAATGGCGAACCCGGGCACAAGGAGAAGAGAAATGAGGTGCGTTTTAGAAACCTTTCCCCATCACATGGTGTACCATCTTTTTGTTTTCTCATGCATGTTTTCGATGTAGGAAGATGCCCTTGAACCTGGAGATGTGGGACCCATGCGATGGGTACCACGCAGTATTACTTTAAAGGGTCTGCGTTTGCTCACCCAACCTCACCAAACCTCTCAGCCCCAAGAGTGTCCACCCTTATGTCTCATCCAGCTGTGGGTCTAGATATGGTCAATCCAGGTTGCATCACAGCCCCTGAACGCATTGTGTAAGAATTTCTCTCTCTTTCACTGTCTTTGTTTCATGGGTTTGTAAAAGTAATTTATTTTTATAATGTGGTTTAGCTGCTTTTCACTGCTGTGTTTATGCCGCTTTACACACACTTGACACACTAACAGAGAGATATCAATACATAGGTTTTAAGATTATTACTAGTCAGATATATTCTTGTGCGGTGAATAGGGTGTGTTGAGTCCAGTTCTCTGAGCAAGGAGTAGGTCTTCTCTATTACATATTGGGTTTATGGAACGGTATCTGAGCTAATTTGAAACCCTTGTTTTATGTATCACCCCACCTCACCTTTCCCGTTAAGCAGCCATAGTGTGTTTTCTGCATGTGTGACTCTGTTCTGTTTTGTAATTCAGTTCAAGTGTGACGCTTTTGACATTCCCTCTATAAGTGATACCTTATGAGAAGTGTCCTTTTCTGTGTGACTTATTTCACTTAGAATCGTCGTACCTAAATCCACTCATCATGCTGCTACTAGCCTTATGACATTCATTTCATGGCTGAGTGATATTCCATTGTACATAAGGACCACAACTTCTTTATCCATTTTTCTCTTTCCTGGGATATTGAAGGTGGAATGAAGTGGAGGTCCTTGTCAACAGAGCAGCCCTAAACTTTGGGGTGCTTGTGTCTTGCTGATTTTTCATTTTCCCAATTTATACCCCCATGAGTGGAAGTGCCCTATGCTCTCTAAGCTGTGTTTTTTAGATGTTTCAGGACACACCGTACACTTCTCCAGAGTGGCTGTTGGCAATTTACATCCCGCCCATCAGTGTAGCAAGGCTCCCATTTCTCCATGGCCTGTCCTGCATTTCTGGTTTTGAGACTTTATTCAGCATGGCCCTTTTGACCGATGGGTAGCGAGTCTTCTTTGTAGCCCTTATTTACCTTTCCAGGTTGCTTGTTTGGCCAAAAAGGGCGTATGCGTTTTTTCCTGAATATATTCAGGAAAAAACGCATACGCCCTTTTTGGCCAAGGGCATCATTGTCAACGTTTTGCCGCTTTTCATGTGCTTTAAAGGCGATTCGAATCTACCTCCTGAAATCTGTTTCCTGCAATTCGGCCTTGATTTCAAATCCTCTTCTTTGCCTTCCCTCAATATATTTGTGGACGAGAGTTATCATTTATAACTCTGCAGGTTTGTGAATTGCAGTGCCCTGAAGCTCCATTTTACAACTCGCTTTTTTGGGAGCTGGCCGCAAAAGCGCAGGATGGCTTCAGGCCCTGTTCTGCTTTCGGGGGCGATGATTAGCCTGTGGTTAATTCTTCTTCCTGATGGGAAAATAGAGTGACCTGTGCCTGTCCCAACACCAAGAGCTAGTCTCTCACTGGTTCCCCGTCTACCCGTTCATCCTCAGGACAAATTGCAACCTGTACAGAACAGGAGGTTAAAGGTGCTGATGCTCCAAGTAGGGAGATTGTTAGTAAAGCGGCTGGAATGGCGAACCCGGGCACAAGGAGAAGAGAAATGAGGTGCGTTTTAGAAACCTTTCCCCATCACATGGTGTACCATCTTTTTGTTTTCTCATGCATGTTTTCGATGTAGGAAGATCCCCTTGAACCTGGAGATTTGGGTCCCATGGGATGGGTACCACGCAGTAGTACTTTAAAGGGTCTGCGTTTGCTCACCCAACCTCACCAAACCTCTCAGCCCCAAGAGTGTCCACCCTTATGTCTCATCCAGCTGTGGGTCTAGATATGGTCAATCCAGGTTGCATCACAGCCCCTGAACGCATTGTGTAAGAATTTCTCTCTCTTTCATTGTCTTTGTTTCATGGGTTTGTAAAAGTAATTTATTTTTATAATGGGGTTTAGCTGCTTTTCACTGCTGTGTTTATGCCGCTTTACACCCACTTGACACACTAACAGAGAGATATCAATACATAGGTTTTAAGATTATTACTAGTCAGATATATTCTTGTGCGGTGAATAGGGTGTGTTGAGTCCAGTTCTCTGAGCAAGGAGTACGTCTTGTCTATTACATATTGGGTTTATGGAACGGTATCTGAGCTAATTTGAAACCCTTGTTTTATGTATCACCCCACCTCACCTTTCCCGTTAAGCAGCCATAGTGTGTTTTCTGCATGTGTGACTCTGTTCTGTTTTGTAATTCAGTTCAAGTGTAACGCTTTTGACATTCCCTCTATAAGTGATACCTTATGAGAAGTGTCCTTTTCTGTGTGACTTATTTCACTTAGAATCGTCGTACCTAAATTCACTCATCATGCTGCTACTAGCCTTATGACATTCATTTCATGGCTGAGTGATATTCCATTGTACATAAGGACCACAACTTCTTTATCCATTTTTCTCTTTCCTGGGATATTGAAGGTGGAATGAAGTGGAGGTCCTTGTCAACAGAGCAGCCCTAAACTTTGGGGTGCTTGTGTCTTGCTGATTTTTCATTTTCCCAATTTATACCCCCATGAGTGGAAGTGCCCTATGCTCTCTAAGCTGTGTTTTTTAGATGTTTCAGGACACACCGTACACTTCTCCAGAGTGGCTGTTGGCAATTTACATCCCGCCCATCAGTGTAGCAAGGCTCCCATTTCTCCATGGCCTGTCCTGCATTTCTGGTTTTGAGACTTTATTCAGCATGGCCCTTTTGACCGATGGGTAGCGAGTCTTCTTTGTAGCCCTGATTTGCCTTTCCAGGTTGCTTGGTTGGCCAAAAAGGGCGTATGCGTTTTTTCCTGAATATATTCAGGAAAAAACGCATACGCCCTTTTTGGCCAAGGGCATCATTGTCAACGTTTTGCCGCTTTTCATGTGCTTTAAAGGCGATTCGAATCTACCTCCTGAAATCTGTTTCCTGCAATTCGGCCTTGATTACAAATCCTCTTCTTTGCCTTCCCTCAATATATTTGTGGACGAGAGTTATCATTTATAACTCTGCAGGTTTGTGAATTGCAGTGCCCTGAAGCTCCATTTTACAACTCGCTTTTTTGGGAGCTGGCCGCAAAAGCACAGGATGGCTTCAGGCCCTGTTCTGCTTTCGGGGGCGATGATTAGCCTGTGGTTAATTCTTCTTCCTGATGGGAAAATAGAGTGACCTGTGCCTGTCCCAACACCAAGAGCTAGTCTCTCACTGGTTCCCCGTGTACCCGTTCATCCTCAGGACAAATTGCAACCTGTACAGAACAGGAGGTTAAAGGTGCTGATGCTCCAAGTAGGGAGATTGTTAGTAAAGCGGCTGGAATGGCGAACCCGGGCACAAGGAGAAGAGAAATGAGGTGCGTTTTAGAAACCTTTCCCCATCACATGGTGTACCATCTTTTTGTTTTCTCATGCATGTTTTCGATGTAGGAAGATGCCCTTGAACCTGGAGATTTGGGACCCATGCGATGGGTACCACGCAGTATTACTTTAAAGGGTCTGCGTTTGCTCACCCAACCTCACCAAACCTCTCAGCCCCAAGAGTGTCCACCCTTATGTCTCATCCAGCTGTGGGTCTAGATATGGTCAATCCAGGTTGCATCACAGCCCCTGAACGCATTGTGTAAGAATTTCTCTCTCTTTCATTGTCTTTGTTTCATGGGTTTGTAAAAGTAATTTATTTTTATAATGGGGTTTAGCTGCTTTTCACTGCTGTGTTTATGCCGCTTTACACCCACTTGACACACTAACAGAGAGATATCAATACATAGGATTTAAGATTATTACTAGTCAGATATATTCTTGTGCGGTGAATAGGGTGTGTTGAGTCCAGTTCTCTGAGCAAGGAGTAGGTCTTGTCTATTACATATTGGGTTTATGGAACGGTATCTGAGCTAATTTGAAACCCTTGTTTTATGTATCACCCCACCTCACCTTTCCCGTTAAGCAGCCATAGTGTGTTTTCTGCATGTGTGACTCTGTTCTGTTTTGTAATTCAGTTCAAGTGTGACGCTTTTTACATTCCCTCTATAAGTGATACCTTATGAGAAGTGTCCTTTTCTGTGTGACTTATTTCACTTAGAATCGTCGTACCTAAATCCACTCATCATGCTGCTACTAGCCTTATGACATTGATTTCATGGCTGAGTGATATTCCATTGTACATAAGGACCACAACTTCTTTATCCATTTTTCTCTTTCCTGGGATATTGAAGGTGGAATGAAGTGGAGGTCCTTGTCAACAGAGCAGCCCTAAACTTTGGGGTGCTTGTGTCTTGCTGATTTTTCATTTTCCCAATTTATACCCCCATGAGTGGAAGTGCCCTATGCTCTCTAAGCTGTGTTTTTTAGATGTTTCAGGACACACCGTACACTTCTCCAGAGTGGCTGTTGGCAATTTACATCCCGCCCATCAGTGTAGCAAGGCTCCCATTTCTCCATGGCCTGTCCTGCATTTCTGGTTTTGAGACTTTATTCAGCATGGCCCTTTTGACCGATGGGTAGCGAGTCTTCTTTGTAGCCCTTATTTACCTTTCCAGGTTGCTTGTTTGGCCAAAAAGGGCGTATGCGTTTTTTCCTGAATATATTCAGGAAAAAACGCATACGCCCTTTTTGGCCAAGGGCATCATTGTCAACGTTTTGCCGCTTTTCATGTGCTTTAAAGGCGATTCGAATCTACCTCCTGAAATCTGTTTCCTGCAATTCGGCCTTGATTTCAAATCCTCTTCTTTGCCTTCCCTCAATATATTTGTGGACGAGAGTTATCATTTATAACTCTGCAGGTTTGTGAATTGCAGTGCCCTGAAGCTCCATTTTACAACTCGCTTTTTTGGGAGCTGGCCGCAAAAGCGCAGGATGGCTTCAGGCCCTGTTCTGCTTTCGGGGGCGATGATTAGCCTGTGGTTAATTCTTCTTCCTGATGGGAAAATAGAGTGACCTGTGCCTGTCCCAACACCAAGAGCTAGTCTCTCACTGGTTCCCCGTCTACCCGTTCATCCTCAGGACAAATTGCAACCTGTACAGAACAGGAGGTTAAAGGTGCTGATGCTCCAAGTAGGGAGATTGTTAGTAAAGCGGCTGGAATGGCGAACCCGGGCACAAGGAGAAGAGAAATGAGGTGCGTTTTAGAAACCTTTCCCCATCACATGGTGTACCATCTTTTTGTTTTCTCATGCATGTTTTCGATGTAGGAAGATCCCCTTGAACCTGGAGATTTGGGTCCCATGGGATGGGTACCACGCAGTAGTACTTTAAAGGGTCTGCGTTTGCTCACCCAAGCTCACCAAACCTCTCAGCCCCAAGAGTGTCCACCCTTATGTCTCATCCAGCTGTGGGTCTAGATATGGTCAATCCAGGTTGCATCACAGCCCCAGAACGCATTGTGTAAGAATTTCTCTCTCTTTCATTGTCTTTGTTTCATGGGTTTGTAAAAGTAATTTATTTTTATAATGGCGTTTAGCTGCTTTTCACTGCTGTGTTTATGCCGCTTTACACCCACTTGACACACTAACAGAGAGATATCAATACATAGGTTTTAAGATTATTACTAGTCAGATATATTCTTGTGCGGTGAATAGGGTGTGTTGAGTCCAGTTCTCTGAGCAAGGAGTACGTCTTGTCTATTACATATTGGGTTTATGGAACGGTATCTGAGCTAATTTGAAACCCTTGTTTTATGTATCACCCCACCTCACCTTTCCCGTTAAGCAGCCATAGTGTGTTTTCTGCATGTGTGACTCTGTTCTGTTTTGTAATTCAGTTCAAGTGTAACGCTTTTGACATTCCCTCTATAAGTGATACCTTATGAGAAGTGTCCTTTTCTGTGTGACTTATTTCACTTAGAATCGTCGTACCTAAATTCACTCATCATGCTGCTACTAGCCTTATGACATTCATTTCATGGCTGAGTGATATTCCATTGTACATAAGGACCACAACTTCTTTATCCATTTTTCCCTTTCCTGGGATATTGAAGGTGGAATGAAGTGGAGGTCCTTGTCAACAGAGCAGCCCTAAACTTTGGGGTGCTTGTGTCTTGCTGATTTTTCATTTTCCCAATTTATACCCCCATGAGTGGAAGTGCCCTATGCTCTCTAAGCTGTGTTTTTTAGATGTTTCAGGACACACCGTACACTTCTCCAGAGTGGCTGTTGGCAATTTACATCCCGCCCATCAGTGTAGCAAGGCTCCCATTTCTCCATGGCCTGTCCTGCATTTCTGGTTTTGAGACTTTATTCAGCATGGCCCTTTTGACCGATGGGTAGCGAGTCTTCTTTGTAGCGCTGATTTGCCTTTCCAGGTTGCTTGTTTGGCCAAAAAGGGCGTATGCGTTTTTTCCTGAATATATTCAGGAAAAAACGCATACGCCCTTTTTGGCCAAGGGCATCATTGTCAACGTTTTGCCGCTTTTCATGTGCTTTAAAGGCGATTCGAATCTACCTCCTGAAATCTGTTTCCTGCAATTCGGCCTTGATTACAAATCCTCTTCTTTGCCTTCCCTCAATATATTTGTGGACGAGAGTTATCATTTATAACTCTGCAGGTTTGTGAATTGCAGTGCCCTGAAGCTCCATTTTACAACTCGCTTTTTTGGGAGCTGGCCGCAAAAGCACAGGATGGCTTCAGGCCCTGTTCTGCTTTCGGGGGCGATGATTAGCCTGTGGTTAATTCTTCTTCCTGATGGGAAAATAGAGTGACCTGTGCCTGTCCCAACACCAAGAGCTAGTCTCTCACTGGTTCCCCGTCTACCCGTTCATCCTCAGGACAAATTGCAACCTGTACAGAACAGGAGGTTAAAGGTGCTGATGCTCCAAGTAGGGAGATTGTTAGTAAAGCGGCTGGAATGGCGAACCCGGGCACAAGGAGAAGAGAAATGAGGTGCGTTTTAGAAACCTTTCCCCATCACATGGTGTACCATCTTTTTGTTTTCTCATGCATGTTTTCGATGTAGGAAGATGCCCTTGAACCTGGAGATTTGGGACCCATGCGATGGGTACCACGCAGTATTACTTTAAAGGGTCTGCGTTTGCTCACCCAACCTCACCAAACCTCTCAGCCCCAAGAGTGTCCACCCTTATGTCTCATCCAGCTGTGGGTCTAGATATGGTCAATCCAGGTTGCATCACAGCCCCTGAACGCATTGTGTAAGAATTTCTCTCTCTTTCATTGTCTTTGTTTCATGGGTTTGTAAAAGTAATTTATTTTTATAATGGGGTTTAGCTGCTTTTCACTGCTGTGTTTATGCCGCTTTACACCCACTTGACACACTAACAGAGAGATATCAATACATAGGTTTTAAGATTATTACTAGTCAGATATATTCTTGTGCGGTGAATAGGGTGTGTTGAGTCCAGTTCTCTGAGCAAGGAGTAGGTCTTGTCTATTACATATTGGGTTTATGGAACGGTATCTGAGCTAATTTGAAACCCTTGTTTTATGTATCACCCCACCTCACCTTTCCCGTTAAGCAGCCATAGTGTGTTTTCTGCATGTGTGACTCTGTTCTGTTTTGTAATTCAGTTCAAGTGTGACGCTTTTTACATTCCCTCTATAAGTGATACCTTATGAGAAGTGTCCTTTTCTGTGTGACTTATTTCACTTAGAATCGTCGTACCTAAATCCACTCATCATGCTGCTACTAGCCTTATGACATTGATTTCATGGCTGAGTGATATTCCATTGTACATAAGGACCACAACTTCTTTATCCATTTTTCTCTTTCCTGGGATATTGAAGGTGGAATGAAGTGGAGGTCCTTGTCAACAGAGCAGCCCTAAACTTTGGGGTGCTTGTGTCTTGCTGATTTTTCATTTTCCCAATTTATACCCCCATGAGTGGAAGTGCCCTATGCTCTCTAAGCTGTGTTTTTTAGATGTTTCAGGACACACCGTACACTTCTCCAGAGTGGCTGTTGGCAATTTACATCCCGCCCATCAGTGTAGCAAGGCTCCCATTTCTCCATGGCCTGTCCTGCATTTCTGGTTTTGAGACTTTATTCAGCATGGCCCTTTTGACCGATGGGTAGCGAGTCTTCTTTGTAGCGCTGATTTGCCTTTCCAGGTTGCTTGTTTGGCCAAAAAGGGCGTATGCGTTTTTTCCTGAATATATTCAGGAAAAAACGCATACGCCCTTTTTGGCCAAGGGCATCATTGTCAACGTTTTGCCGCTTTTCATGTGCTTTAAAGGCGATTCGAATCTACCTCCTGAAATCTGTTTCCTGCAATTCGGCCTTGATTTCAAATCCTCTTCTTTGCCTTCCCTCAATATATTTGTGGACGAGAGTTATCATTTATAACTCTGCAGGTTTGTGAATTGCAGTGCCCTGAAGCTCCATTTTACAACTCGCTTTTTTGGGAGCTGGCCGCAAAAGCGCAGGATGGCTTCAGGCCCTGTTCTGCTTTCGGGGGCGATGATTAGCCTGTGGTTAATTCTTCTTCCTGATGGGAAAATAGAGTGACCTGTGCCTGTCCCAACACCAAGAGCTAGTCTCTCACTGGTTCCCCGTCTACCCGTTCATCCTCAGGACAAATTGCAACCTGTACAGAACAGGAGGTTAAAGGTGCTGATGCTCCAAGTAGGGAGATTGTTAGTAAAGCGGCTGGAATGGCGAACCCGGGCACAAGGAGAAGAGAAATGAGGTGCGTTTTAGAAACCTTTCCCCATCACATGGTGTACCATCTTTTTGTTTTCTCATGCATGTTTTCGATGTAGGAAGATCCCCTTGAACCTGGAGATTTGGGTCCCATGGGATGGGTACCACGCAGTAGTACTTTAAAGGGTCTGCGTTTGCTCACCCAACCTCACCAAACCTCTCAGCCCCAAGAGTGTCCACCCTTATGTCTCATCCAGCTGTGGGTCTAGATATGGTCAATCCAGGTTGCATCACAGCCCCTGAACGCATTGTGTAAGAATTTCTCTCTCTTTCATTGTCTTTGTTTCATGGGTTTGTAAAAGTAATTTATTTTTATAATGGGGTTTAGCTGCTTTTCACTGCTGTGTTTATGCCGCTTTACACCCACTTGACACACTAACAGAGAGATATCAATACATAGGTTTTAAGATTATTACTAGTCAGATATATTCTTGTGCGGTGAATAGGGTGTGTTGAGTCCAGTTCTCTGAGCAAGGAGTAGGTCTTGTCTATTACATATTGGGTTTATGGAACGGTATCTGAGCTAATTTGAAACCCTTGTTTTATGTATCACCCCACCTCACCTTTCCCGTTAAGCAGCCATAGTGTGTTTTCTGCATGTGTGACTCTGTTCTGTTTTGTAATTCAGTTCAAGTGTAACGCTTTTGACATTCCCTCTATAAGTGATACCTTATGAGAAGTGTCCTTTTCTGTGTGACTTATTTCACTTAGAATCGTCGTACCTAAATCCACTCATCATGCTGCTACTAGCCTTATGACATTGATTTCATGGCTGAGTGATATTCCATTGTACATAAGGACCACAACTTCTTTATCCATTTTTCTCTTTCCTGGGATATTGAAGGTGGAATGAAGTGGAGGTCCTTGTCAACAGAGCAGCCCTAAACTTTGGGGTGCTTGTGTCTTGCTGATTTTTCATTTTCCCAATTTATACCCCCATGAGTGGAAGTGCCCTATGCTCTCTAAGCTGTGTTTTTTAGATGTTTCAGGACACACCGTACACTTCTCCAGAGTGGCTGTTGGCAATTTACATCCCGCCCATCAGTGTAGCAAGGCTCCCATTTCTCCATGGCCTGTCCTGCATTTCTGGTTTTGAGACTTTATTCAGCATGGCCCTTTTGACCGATGGGTAGCGAGTCTTCTTTGTAGCCCTTATTTACCTTTCCAGGTTGCTTGTTTGGCCAAAAAGGGCGTATGCGTTTTTTCCTGAATATATTCAGGAAAAAACGCATACGCCCTTTTTGGCCAAGGGCATCATTGTCAACGTTTTGCCGCTTTTCATGTGCTTTAAAGGCGATTCGAATCTACCTCCTGAAATCTGTTTCCTGCAATTCGGCCTTGATTTCAAATCCTCTTCTTTGCCTTCCCTCAATATATTTGTGGACGAGAGTTATCATTTATAACTCTGCAGGTTTGTGAATTGCAGTGCCCTGAAGCTCCATTTTACAACTCGCTTTTTTGGGAGCTGGCCGCAAAAGCGCAGGATGGCTTCAGGCCCTGTTCTGCTTTCGGGGGCGATGATTAGCCTGTGGTTAATTCTTCTTCCTGATGGGAAAATAGAGTGACCTGTGCCTGTCCCAACACCAAGAGCTAGTCTCTCACTGGTTCCCCGTCTACCCGTTCATCCTCAGGACAAATTGCAACCTGTACAGAACAGGAGGTTAAAGGTGCTGATGCTCCAAGTAGGGAGATTGTTAGTAAAGCGGCTGGAATGGCGAACCCGGGCACAAGGAGAAGAGAAATGAGGTGCGTTTTAGAAACCTTTCCCCATCACATGGTGTACCATCTTTTTGTTTTCTCATGCATGTTTTCGATGTAGGAAGATCCCCTTGAACCTGGAGATTTGGGTCCCATGGGATGGGTACCACGCAGTAGTACTTTAAAGGGTCTGCGTTTGCTCACCCAAGCTCACCAAACCTCTCAGCCCCAAGAGTGTCCACCCTTATGTCTCATCCAGCTGTGGGTCTAGATATGGTCAATCCAGGTTGCATCACAGCCCCAGAACGCATTGTGTAAGAATTTCTCTCTCTTTCATTGTCTTTGTTTCATGGGTTTGTAAAAGTAATTTATTTTTATAATGGCGTTTAGCTGCTTTTCACTGCTGTGTTTATGCCGCTTTACACCCACTTGACACACTAACAGAGAGATATCAATACATAGGTTTTAAGATTATTACTAGTCAGATATATTCTTGTGCGGTGAATAGGGTGTGTTGAGTCCAGTTCTCTGAGCAAGGAGTACGTCTTGTCTATTACATATTGGGTTTATGGAACGGTATCTGAGCTAATTTGAAACCCTTGTTTTATGTATCACCCCACCTCACCTTTCCCGTTAAGCAGCCATAGTGTGTTTTCTGCATGTGTGACTCTGTTCTGTTTTGTAATTCAGTTCAAGTGTAACGCTTTTGACATTCCCTCTATAAGTGATACCTTATGAGAAGTGTCCTTTTCTGTGTGACTTATTTCACTTAGAATCGTCGTACCTAAATTCACTCATCATGCTGCTACTAGCCTTATGACATTCATTTCATGGCTGAGTGATATTCCATTGTACATAAGGACCACAACTTCTTTATCCATTTTTCCCTTTCCTGGGATATTGAAGGTGGAATGAAGTGGAGGTCCTTGTCAACAGAGCAGCCCTAAACTTTGGGGTGCTTGTGTCTTGCTGATTTTTCATTTTCCCAATTTATACCCCCATGAGTGGAAGTGCCCTATGCTCTCTAAGCTGTGTTTTTTAGATGTTTCAGGACACACCGTACACTTCTCCAGAGTGGCTGTTGGCAATTTACATCCCGCCCATCAGTGTAGCAAGGCTCCCATTTCTCCATGGCCTGTCCTGCATTTCTGGTTTTGAGACTTTATTCAGCATGGCCCTTTTGACCGATGGGTAGCGAGTCTTCTTTGTAGCGCTGATTTGCCTTTCCAGGTTGCTTGTTTGGCCAAAAAGGGCGTATGCGTTTTTTCCTGAATATATTCAGGAAAAAACGCATACGCCCTTTTTGGCCAAGGGCATCATTGTCAACGTTTTGCCGCTTTTCATGTGCTTTAAAGGCGATTCGAATCTACCTCCTGAAATCTGTTTCCTGCAATTCGGCCTTGATTACAAATCCTCTTCTTTGCCTTCCCTCAATATATTTGTGGACGAGAGTTATCATTTATAACTCTGCAGGTTTGTGAATTGCAGTGCCCTGAAGCTCCATTTTACAACTCGCTTTTTTGGGAGCTGGCCGCAAAAGCACAGGATGGCTTCAGGCCCTGTTCTGCTTTCGGGGGCGATGATTAGCCTGTGGTTAATTCTTCTTCCTGATGGGAAAATAGAGTGACCTGTGCCTGTCCCAACACCAAGAGCTAGTCTCTCACTGGTTCCCCGTCTACCCGTTCATCCTCAGGACAAATTGCAACCTGTACAGAACAGGAGGTTAAAGGTGCTGATGCTCCAAGTAGGGAGATTGTTAGTAAAGCGGCTGGAATGGCGAACCCGGGCACAAGGAGAAGAGAAATGAGGTGCGTTTTAGAAACCTTTCCCCATCACATGGTGTACCATCTTTTTGTTTTCTCATGCATGTTTTCGATGTAGGAAGATGCCCTTGAACCTGGAGATTTGGGACCCATGCGATGGGTACCACGCAGTATTACTTTAAAGGGTCTGCGTTTGCTCACCCAACCTCACCAAACCTCTCAGCCCCAAGAGTGTCCACCCTTATGTCTCATCCAGCTGTGGGTCTAGATATGGTCAATCCAGGTTGCATCACAGCCCCTGAACGCATTGTGTAAGAATTTCTCTCTCTTTCATTGTCTTTGTTTCATGGGTTTGTAAAAGTAATTTATTTTTATAATGGGGTTTAGCTGCTTTTCACTGCTGTGTTTATGCCGCTTTACACCCACTTGACACACTAACAGAGAGATATCAATACATAGGTTTTAAGATTATTACTAGTCAGATATATTCTTGTGCGGTGAATAGGGTGTGTTGAGTCCAGTTCTCTGAGCAAGGAGTAGGTCTTGTCTATTACATATTGGGTTTATGGAACGGTATCTGAGCTAATTTGAAACCCTTGTTTTATGTATCACCCCACCTCACCTTTCCCGTTAAGCAGCCATAGTGTGTTTTCTGCATGTGTGACTCTGTTCTGTTTTGTAATTCAGTTCAAGTGTGACGCTTTTTACATTCCCTCTATAAGTGATACCTTATGAGAAGTGTCCTTTTCTGTGTGACTTATTTCACTTAGAATCGTCGTACCTAAATCCACTCATCATGCTGCTACTAGCCTTATGACATTGATTTCATGGCTGAGTGATATTCCATTGTACATAAGGACCACAACTTCTTTATCCATTTTTCTCTTTCCTGGGATATTGAAGGTGGAATGAAGTGGAGGTCCTTGTCAACAGAGCAGCCCTAAACTTTGGGGTGCTTGTGTCTTGCTGATTTTTCATTTTCCCAATTTATACCCCCATGAGTGGAAGTGCCCTATGCTCTCTAAGCTGTGTTTTTTAGATGTTTCAGGACACACCGTACACTTCTCCAGAGTGGCTGTTGGCAATTTACATCCCGCCCATCAGTGTAGCAAGGCTCCCATTTCTCCATGGCCTGTCCTGCATTTCTGGTTTTGAGACTTTATTCAGCATGGCCCTTTTGACCGATGGGTAGCGAGTCTTCTTTGTAGCGCTGATTTGCCTTTCCAGGTTGCTTGTTTGGCCAAAAAGGGCGTATGCGTTTTTTCCTGAATATATTCAGGAAAAAACGCATACGCCCTTTTTGGCCAAGGGCATCATTGTCAACGTTTTGCCGCTTTTCATGTGCTTTAAAGGCGATTCGAATCTACCTCCTGAAATCTGTTTCCTGCAATTCGGCCTTGATTTCAAATCCTCTTCTTTGCCTTCCCTCAATATATTTGTGGACGAGAGTTATCATTTATAACTCTGCAGGTTTGTGAATTGCAGTGCCCTGAAGCTCCATTTTACAACTCGCTTTTTTGGGAGCTGGCCGCAAAAGCGCAGGATGGCTTCAGGCCCTGTTCTGCTTTCGGGGGCGATGATTAGCCTGTGGTTAATTCTTCTTCCTGATGGGAAAATAGAGTGACCTGTGCCTGTCCCAACACCAAGAGCTAGTCTCTCACTGGTTCCCCGTCTACCCGTTCATCCTCAGGACAAATTGCAACCTGTACAGAACAGGAGGTTAAAGGTGCTGATGCTCCAAGTAGGGAGATTGTTAGTAAAGCGGCTGGAATGGCGAACCCGGGCACAAGGAGAAGAGAAATGAGGTGCGTTTTAGAAACCTTTCCCCATCACATGGTGTACCATCTTTTTGTTTTCTCATGCATGTTTTCGATGTAGGAAGATCCCCTTGAACCTGGAGATTTGGGTCCCATGGGATGGGTACCACGCAGTAGTACTTTAAAGGGTCTGCGTTTGCTCACCCAACCTCACCAAACCTCTCAGCCCCAAGAGTGTCCACCCTTATGTCTCATCCAGCTGTGGGTCTAGATATGGTCAATCCAGGTTGCATCACAGCCCCTGAACGCATTGTGTAAGAATTTCTCTCTCTTTCATTGTCTTTGTTTCATGGGTTTGTAAAAGTAATTTATTTTTATAATGGGGTTTAGCTGCTTTTCACTGCTGTGTTTATGCCGCTTTACACCCACTTGACACACTAACAGAGAGATATCAATACATAGGTTTTAAGATTATTACTAGTCAGATATATTCTTGTGCGGTGAATAGGGTGTGTTGAGTCCAGTTCTCTGAGCAAGGAGTAGGTCTTGTCTATTACATATTGGGTTTATGGAACGGTATCTGAGCTAATTTGAAACCCTTGTTTTATGTATCACCCCACCTCACCTTTCCCGTTAAGCAGCCATAGTGTGTTTTCTGCATGTGTGACTCTGTTCTGTTTTGTAATTCAGTTCAAGTGTAACGCTTTTGACATTCCCTCTATAAGTGATACCTTATGAGAAGTGTCCTTTTCTGTGTGACTTATTTCACTTAGAATCGTCGTACCTAAATCCACTCATCATGCTGCTACTAGCCTTATGACATTGATTTCATGGCTGAGTGATATTCCATTGTACATAAGGACCACAACTTCTTTATCCATTTTTCTCTTTCCTGGGATATTGAAGGTGGAATGAAGTGGAGGTCCTTGTCAACAGAGCAGCCCTAAACTTTGGGGTGCTTGTGTCTTGCTGATTTTTCATTTTCCCAATTTATACCCCCATGAGTGGAAGTGCCCTATGCTCTCTAAGCTGTGTTTTTTAGATGTTTCAGGACACACCGTACACTTCTCCAGAGTGGCTGTTGGCAATTTACATCCCGCCCATCAGTGTAGCAAGGCTCCCATTTCTCCATGGCCTGTCCTGCATTTCTGGTTTTGAGACTTTATTCAGCATGGCCCTTTTGACCGATGGGTAGCGAGTCTTCTTTGTAGCCCTTATTTACCTTTCCAGGTTGCTTGTTTGGCCAAAAAGGGCGTATGCGTTTTTTCCTGAATATATTCAGGAAAAAACGCATACGCCCTTTTTGGCCAAGGGCATCATTGTCAACGTTTTGCCGCTTTTCATGTGCTTTAAAGGCGATTCGAATCTACCTCCTGAAATCTGTTTCCTGCAATTCGGCCTTGATTTCAAATCCTCTTCTTTGCCTTCCCTCAATATATTTGTGGACGAGAGTTATCATTTATAACTCTGCAGGTTTGTGAATTGCAGTGCCCTGAAGCTCCATTTTACAACTCGCTTTTTTGGGAGCTGGCCGCAAAAGCGCAGGATGGCTTCAGGCCCTGTTCTGCTTTCGGGGGCGATGATTAGCCTGTGGTTAATTCTTCTTCCTGATGGGAAAATAGAGTGACCTGTGCCTGTCCCAACACCAAGAGCTAGTCTCTCACTGGTTCCCCGTGTACCCGTTCATCCTCAGGACAAATTGCAACCTGTACAGAACAGGAGGTTAAAGGTGCTGATGCTCCAAGTAGGGAGATTGTTAGTAAAGCGGCTGGAATGGCGAACCCGGGCACAAGGAGAAGAGAAATGAGGTGCGTTTTAGAAACCTTTCCCCATCACATGGTGTACCATCTTTTTGTTTTCTCATGCATGTTTTCGATGTAGGAAGATGCCCTTGAACCTGGAGATTTGGGACCCATGCGATGGGTACCACGCAGTATTACTTTAAAGGGTCTGCGTTTGCTCACCCAACCTCACCAAACCTCTCAGCCCCAAGAGTGTCCACCCTTATGTCTCATCCAGCTGTGGGTCTAGATATGGTCAATCCAGGTTGCATCACAGCCCCTGAACGCATTGTGTAAGAATTTCTCTCTCTTTCATTGTCTTTGTTTCATGGGTTTGTAAAAGTAATTTATTTTTATAATGGGGTTTAGCTGCTTTTCACTGCTGTGTTTATGCCGCTTTACACCCACTTGACACACTAACAGAGAGATATCAATACATAGGATTTAAGATTATTACTAGTCAGATATATTCTTGTGCGGTGAATAGGGTGTGTTGAGTCCAGTTCTCTGAGCAAGGAGTAGGTCTTGTCTATTACATATTGGGTTTATGGAACGGTATCTGAGCTAATTTGAAACCCTTGTTTTATGTATCACCCCACCTCACCTTTCCCGTTAAGCAGCCATAGTGTGTTTTCTGCATGTGTGACTCTCTTCTGTTTTGTAATTCAGTTCAAGTGTGACGCTTTTGACATTCCCTCTATAAGTGATACCTTATGAGAAGTGTCCTTTTCTGTGTGACTTATTTCACTTAGAATCGTCGTACCTAAATCCACTCATCATGCTGCTACTAGCCTTATGACATTGATTTCATGGCTGAGTGATATTCCATTGTACATAAGGACCACAACTTCTTTATCCATTTTTCTCTTTCCTGGGATATTGAAGGTGGAATGAAGTGGAGGTCCTTGTCAACAGAGCAGCCCTAAACTTTGGGGTGCTTGTGTCTTGCTGATTTTTCATTTTCCCAATTTATACCCCCATGAGTGGAAGTGCCCTATGCTCTCTAAGCTGTGTTTTTTAGATGTTTCAGGACACACCGTACACTTCTCCAGAGTGGCTGTTGGCAATTTACATCCCGCCCATCAGTGTAGCAAGGCTCCCATTTCTCCATGGCCTGTCCTGCATTTCTGGTTTTGAGACTTTATTCAGCATGGCCCTTTTGACCGATGGGTAGCGAGTCTTCTTTGTAGCCCTTATTTACCTTTCCAGGTTGCTTGTTTGGCCAAAAAGGGCGTATGCGTTTTTTCCTGAATATATTCAGGAAAAAACGCATACGCCCTTTTTGGCCAAGGGCATCATTGTCAACGTTTTGCCGCTTTTCATGTGCTTTAAAGGCGATTCGAATCTACCTCCTGAAATCTGTTTCCTGCAATTCGGCCTTGATTTCAAATCCTCTTCTTTGCCTTCCCTCAATATATTTGTGGACGAGAGTTATCATTTATAACTCTGCAGGTTTGTGAATTGCAGTGCCCTGAAGCTCCATTTTACAACTCGCTTTTTTGGGAGCTGGCCGCAAAAGCGCAGGATGGCTTCAGGCCCTGTTCTGCTTTCGGGGGCGATGATTAGCCTGTGGTTAATTCTTCTTCCTGATGGGAAAATAGAGTGACCTGTGCCTGTCCCAACACCAAGAGCTAGTCTCTCACTGGTTCCCCGTCTACCCGTTCATCCTCAGGACAAATTGCAACCTGTACAGAACAGGAGGTTAAAGGTGCTGATGCTCCAAGTAGGGAGATTGTTAGTAAAGCGGCTGGAATGGCGAACCCGGGCACAAGGAGAAGAGAAATGAGGTGCGTTTTAGAAACCTTTCCCCATCACATGGTGTACCATCTTTTTGTTTTCTCATGCATGTTTTCGATGTAGGAAGATCCCCTTGAACCTGGAGATTTGGGTCCCATGGGATGGGTACCACGCAGTAGTACTTTAAAGGGTCTGCGTTTGCTCACCCAACCTCACCAAACCTCTCAGCCCCAAGAGTGTCCACCCTTATGTCTCATCCAGCTGTGGGTCTAGATATGGTCAATCCAGGTTGCATCACAGCCCCTGAACGCATTGTGTAAGAATTTCTCTCTCTTTCATTGTCTTTGTTTCATGGGTTTGTAAAAGTAATTTATTTTTATAATGGGGTTTAGCTGCTTTTCACTGCTGTGTTTATGCCGCTTTACACCCACTTGACACACTAACAGAGAGATATCAATACATAGGTTTTAAGATTATTACTAGTCAGATATATTCTTGTGCGGTGAATAGGGTGTGTTGAGTCCAGTTCTCTGAGCAAGGAGTACGTCTTGTCTATTACATATTGGGTTTATGGAACGGTATCTGAGCTAATTTGAAACCCTTGTTTTATGTATCACCCCACCTCACCTTTCCCGTTAAGCAGCCATAGTGTGTTTTCTGCATGTGTGACTCTGTTCTGTTTTGTAATTCAGTTCAAGTGTAACGCTTTTGACATTCCCTCTATAAGTGATACCTTATGAGAAGTGTCCTTTTCTGTGTGACTTATTTCACTTAGAATCGTCGTACCTAAATTCACTCATCATGCTGCTACTAGCCTTATGACATTCATTTCATGGCTGAGTGATATTCCATTGTACATAAGGACCACAACTTCTTTATCCATTTTTCTCTTTCCTGGGATATTGAAGGTGGAATGAAGTGGAGGTCCTTGTCAACAGAGCAGCCCTAAACTTTGGGGTGCTTGTGTCTTGCTGATTTTTCATTTTCCCAATTTATACCCCCATGAGTGGAAGTGCCCTATGCTCTCTAAGCTGTGTTTTTTAGATGTTTCAGGACACACCGTACACTTCTCCAGAGTGGCTGTTGGCAATTTACATCCCGCCCATCAGTGTAGCAAGGCTCCCATTTCTCCATGGCCTGTCCTGCATTTCTGGTTTTGAGACTTTATTCAGCATGGCCCTTTTGACCGATGGGTAGCGAGTCTTCTTTGTAGCCCTGATTTGCCTTTCCAGGTTGCTTGGTTGGCCAAAAAGGGCGTATGCGTTTTTTCCTGAATATATTCAGGAAAAAACGCATACGCCCTTTTTGGCCAAGGGCATCATTGTCAACGTTTTGCCGCTTTTCATGTGCTTTAAAGGCGATTCGAATCTACCTCCTGAAATCTGTTTCCTGCAATTCGACCTTGATTACAAATCCTCTTCTTTGCCTTCCCTCAATATATTTGTGGACGAGAGTTATCATTTATAACTCTGCAGGTTTGTGAATTGCAGTGCCCTGAAGCTCCATTTTACAACTCGCTTTTTTGGGAGCTGGCCGCAAAAGCACAGGATGGCTTCAGGCCCTGTTCTGCTTTCGGGGGCGATGATTAGCCTGTGGTTAATTCTTCTTCCTGATGGGAAAATAGAGTGACCTGTGCCTGTCCCAACACCAAGAGCTAGTCTCTCACTGGTTCCCCGTGTACCCGTTCATCCTCAGGACAAATTGCAACCTGTACAGAACAGGAGGTTAAAGGTGCTGATGCTCCAAGTAGGGAGATTGTTAGTAAAGCGGCTGGAATGGCGAACCCGGGCACAAGGAGAAGAGAAATGAGGTGCGTTTTAGAAACCTTTCCCCATCACATGGTGTACCATCTTTTTGTTTTCTCATGCATGTTTTCGATGTAGGAAGATGCCCTTGAACCTGGAGATTTGGGACCCATGCGATGGGTACCACGCAGTATTACTTTAAAGGGTCTGCGTTTGCTCACCCAACCTCACCAAACCTCTCAGCCCCAAGAGTGTCCACCCTTATGTCTCATCCAGCTGTGGGTCTAGATATGGTCAATCCAGGTTGCATCACAGCCCCTGAACGCATTGTGTAAGAATTTCTCTCTCTTTCATTGTCTTTGTTTCATGGGTTTGTAAAAGTAATTTATTTTTATAATGGGGTTTAGCTGCTTTTCACTGCTGTGTTTATGCCGCTTTACACCCACTTGACACACTAACAGAGAGATATCAATACATAGGTTTTAAGATTATTACTAGTCAGATATATTCTTGTGCGGTGAATAGGGTGTGTTGAGTCCAGTTCTCTGAGCAAGGAGTAGGTCTTGTCTATTACATATTGGGTTTATGGAACGGTATCTGAGCTAATTTGAAACCCTTGTTTTATGTATCACCCCACCTCACCTTTCCCGTTAAGCAGCCATAGTGTGTTTTCTGCATGTGTGACTCTGTTCTGTTTTGTAATTCAGTTCAAGTGTGACTCTTTTTACATTCCCTCTATAAGTGATACCTTATGAGAAGTGTCCTTTTCTGTGTGACTTATTTCACTTAGAATCGTCGTACCTAAATCCACTCATCATGCTGCTACTAGCCTTATGACATTGATTTCATGGCTGAGTGATATTCCATTGTACATAAGGACCACAACTTCTTTATCCATTTTTCTCTTTCCTGGGATATTGAAGGTGGAATGAAGTGGAGGTCCTTGTCAACAGAGCAGCCCTAAGCTTTGGGGTGCTTGTGTCTTGCTGATTTTTCATTTTCCCAATTTATACCCCCATGAGTGGAAGTGCCCTATGCTCTCTAAGCTGTGTTTTTTAGATGTTTCAGGACACACCGTACACTTCTCCAGAGTGGCTGTTGGCAATTTACATCCCGCCCATCAGTGTAGCAAGGCTCCCATTTCTCCATGGCCTGTCCTGCATTTCTGGTTTTGAGACTTTATTCAGCATGGCCCTTTTGACCGATGGGTAGCGAGTCTTCTTTGTAGCCCTTATTTACCTTTCCAGGTTGCTTGTTTGGCCAAAAAGGGCGTATGCGTTTTTTCCTGAATATATTCAGGAAAAAACGCATACGCCCTTTTTGGCCAAGGGCATCATTGTCAACGTTTTGCCGCTTTTCATGTGCTTTAAAGGCGATTCGAATCTACCTCCTGAAATCTGTTTCCTGCAATTCGGCCTTGATTTCAAATCCTCTTCTTTGCCTTCCCTCAATATATTTGTGGACGAGAGTTATCATTTATAACTCTGCAGGTTTGTGAATTGCAGTGCCCTGAAGCTCCATTTTACAACTCGCTTTTTTGGGAGCTGGCCGCAAAAGCGCAGGATGGCTTCAGGCCCTGTTCTGCTTTCGGGGGCGATGATTAGCCTGTGGTTAATTCTTCTTCCTGATGGGAAAATAGAGTGACCTGTGCCTGTCCCAACACCAAGAGCTAGTCTCTCACTGGTTCCCCGTCTACCCGTTCATCCTCAGGACAAATTGCAACCTGTACAGAACAGGAGGTTAAAGGTGCTGATGCTCCAAGTAGGGAGATTGTTAGTAAAGCGGCTGGAATGGCGAACCCGGGCACAAGGAGAAGAGAAATGAGGTGCGTTTTAGAAACCTTTCCCCATCACATGGTGTACCATCTTTTTGTTTTCTCATGCATGTTTTCGATGTAGGAAGATGCCCTTGAACCTGGAGATTTGGGACCCATGCGATGGGTACCACGCAGTATTACTTTAAAGGGTCTGCGTTTGCTCACCCAACCTCACCAAACCTCTCAGCCCCAAGAGTGTCCACCCTTATGTCTCATCCAGCTGTGGGTCTAGATATGGTCAATCCAGGTTGCATCACAGCCCCTGAACGCATTGTGTAAGAATTTCTCTCTCTTTCATTGTCTTTGTTTCATGGGTTTGTAAAAGTAATTTATTTTTATAATGGGGTTTAGCTGCTTTTCACTGCTGTGTTTATGCCGCTTTACACCCACTTGACACACTAACAGAGAGATATCAATACATAGGTTTTAAGATTATTACTAGTCAGATATATTCTTGTGCGGTGAATAGGGTGTGTTGAGTCCAGTTCTCTGAGCAAGGAGTAGGTCTTGTCTATTACATATTGGGTTTATGGAACGGTATCTGAGCTAATTTGAAACCCTTGTTTTATGTATCACCCCACCTCACCTTTCCCGTTAAGCAGCCATAGTGTGTTTTCTGCATGTGTGACTCTGTTCTGTTTTGTAATTCAGTTCAAGTGTGACGCTTTTTACATTCCCTCTATAAGTGATACCTTATGAGAAGTGTCCTTTTCTGTGTGACTTATTTCACTTAGAATCGTCGTACCTAAATCCACTCATCATGCTGCTACTAGCCTTATGACATTGATTTCATGGCTGAGTGATATTCCATTGTACATAAGGACCACAACTTCTTTATCCATTTTTCTCTTTCCTGGGATATTGAAGGTGGAATGAAGTGGAGGTCCTTGTCAACAGAGCAGCCCTAAACTTTGGGGTGCTTGTGTCTTGCTGATTTTTCATTTTCCCAATTTATACCCCCATGAGTGGAAGTGCCCTATGCTCTCTAAGCTGTGTTTTTTAGATGTTTCAGGACACACCGTACACTTCTCCAGAGTGGCTGTTGGCAATTTACATCCCGCCCATCAGTGTAGCAAGGCTCCCATTTCTCCATGGCCTGTCCTGCATTTCTGGTTTTGAGACTTTATTCAGCATGGCCCTTTTGACCGATGGGTAGCGAGTCTTCTTTGTAGCCCTTATTTACCTTTCCAGGTTGCTTGTTTGGCCAAAAAGGGCGTATGCGTTTTTTCCTGAATATATTCAGGAAAAAACGCATACGCCCTTTTTGGCCAAGGGCATCATTGTCAACGTTTTGCCGCTTTTCATGTGCTTTAAAGGCGATTCGAATCTACCTCCTGAAATCTGTTTCCTGCAATTCGGCCTTGATTTCAAATCCTCTTCTTTGCCTTCCCTCAATATATTTGTGGACGAGAGTTATCATTTATAACTCTGCAGGTTTGTGAATTGCAGTGCCCTGAAGCTCCATTTTACAACTCGCTTTTTTGGGAGCTGGCCGCAAAAGCGCAGGATGGCTTCAGGCCCTGTTCTGCTTTCGGGGGCGATGATTAGCCTGTGGTTAATTCTTCTTCCTGATGGGAAAATAGAGTGACCTGTGCCTGTCCCAACACCAAGAGCTAGTCTCTCACTGGTTCCCCGTCTACCCGTTCATCCTCAGGACAAATTGCAACCTGTACAGAACAGGAGGTTAAAGGTGCTGATGCTCCAAGTAGGGAGATTGTTAGTAAAGCGGCTGGAATGGCGAACCCGGGCACAAGGAGAAGAGAAATGAGGTGCGTTTTAGAAACCTTTCCCCATCACATGGTGTACCATCTTTTTGTTTTCTCATGCATGTTTTCGATGTAGGAAGATGCCCTTGAACCTGGAGATTTGGGACCCATGCGATGGGTACCACGCAGTATTACTTTAAAGGGTCTGCGTTTGCTCACCCAACCTCACCAAACCTCTCAGCCCCAAGAGTGTCCACCCTTATGTCTCATCCAGCTGTGGGTCTAGATATGGTCAATCCAGGTTGCATCACAGCCCCTGAACGCATTGTGTAAGAATTTCTCTCTCTTTCATTGTCTTTGTTTCATGGGTTTGTAAAAGTAATTTATTTTTATAATGGGGTTTAGCTGCTTTTCACTGCTGTGTTTATGCCGCTTTACACCCACTTGACACACTAACAGAGAGATATCAATACATAGGTTTTAAGATTATTACTAGTCAGATATATTCTTGTGCGGTGAATAGGGTGTGTTGAGTCCAGTTCTCTGAGCAAGGAGTAGGTCTTGTCTATTACATATTGGGTTTATGGAACGGTATCTGAGCTAATTTGAAACCCTTGTTTTATGTATCACCCCACCTCACCTTTCCCGTTAAGCAGCCATAGTGTGTTTTCTGCATGTGTGACTCTGTTCTGTTTTGTAATTCAGTTCAAGTGTGACGCTTTTTACATTCCCTCTATAAGTGATACCTTATGAGAAGTGTCCTTTTCTGTGTGACTTATTTCACTTAGAATCGTCGTACCTAAATCCACTCATCATGCTGCTACTAGCCTTATGACATTGATTTCATGGCTGAGTGATATTCCATTGTACATAAGGACCACAACTTCTTTATCCATTTTTCTCTTTCCTGGGATATTGAAGGTGGAATGAAGTGGAGGTCCTTGTCAACAGAGCAGCCCTAAACTTTGGGGTGCTTGTGTCTTGCTGATTTTTCATTTTCCCAATTTATACCCCCATGAGTGGAAGTGCCCTATGCTCTCTAAGCTGTGTTTTTTAGATGTTTCAGGACACACCGTACACTTCTCCAGAGTGGCTGTTGGCAATTTACATCCCGCCCATCAGTGTAGCAAGGCTCCCATTTCTCCATGGCCTGTCCTGCATTTCTGGTTTTGAGACTTTATTCAGCATGGCCCTTTTGACCGATGGGTAGCGAGTCTTCTTTGTAGCCCTTATTTACCTTTCCAGGTTGCTTGTTTGGCCAAAAAGGGCGTATGCGTTTTTTCCTGAATATATTCAGGAAAAAACGCATACGCCCTTTTTGGCCAAGGGCATCATTGTCAACGTTTTGCCGCTTTTCATGTGCTTTAAAGGCGATTCGAATCTACCTCCTGAAATCTGTTTCCTGCAATTCGGCCTTGATTTCAAATCCTCTTCTTTGCCTTCCCTCAATATATTTGTGGACGAGAGTTATCATTTATAACTCTGCAGGTTTGTGAATTGCAGTGCCCTGAAGCTCCATTTTACAACTCGCTTTTTTGGGAGCTGGCCGCAAAAGCGCAGGATGGCTTCAGGCCCTGTTCTGCTTTCGGGGGCGATGATTAGCCTGTGGTTAATTCTTCTTCCTGATGGGAAAATAGAGTGACCTGTGCCTGTCCCAACACCAAGAGCTAGTCTCTCACTGGTTCCCCGTCTACCCGTTCATCCTCAGGACAAATTGCAACCTGTACAGAACAGGAGGTTAAAGGTGCTGATGCTCCAAGTAGGGAGATTGTTAGTAAAGCGGCTGGAATGGCGAACCCGGGCACAAGGAGAAGAGAAATGAGGTGCGTTTTAGAAACCTTTCCCCATCACATGGTGTACCATCTTTTTGTTTTCTCATGCATGTTTTCGATGTAGGAAGATCCCCTTGAACCTGGAGATTTGGGTCCCATGGGATGGGTACCACGCAGTAGTACTTTAAAGGGTCTGCGTTTGCTCACCCAACCTCACCAAACCTCTCAGCCCCAAGAGTGTCCACCCTTATGTCTCATCCAGCTGTGGGTCTAGATATGGTCAATCCAGGTTGCATCACAGCCCCTGAACGCATTGTGTAAGAATTTCTCTCTCTTTCATTGTCTTTGTTTCATGGGTTTGTAAAACTAATTTATTTTTATAATGGCGTTTAGCTGCTTTTCACTGCTGTGTTTATGCCGCTTTACACCCACTTGACACACTAACAGAGAGATATCAATACATAGGTTTTAAGATTATTACTAGTCAGATATATTCTTGTGCGGTGAATAGGGTGTGTTGAGTCCAGTTCTCTGAGCAAGGAGTACGTCTTGTCTATTACATATTGGGTTTATGGAACGGTATCTGAGCTAATTTGAAACCCTTGTTTTATGTATCACCCCACCTCACCTTTCCCGTTAAGCAGCCATAGTGTGTTTTCTGCATGTGTGACTCTGTTCTGTTTTGTAATTCAGTTCAAGTGTAACGCTTTTGACATTCCCTCTATAAGTGATACCTTATGAGAAGTGTCCTTTTCTGTGTGACTTATTTCACTTAGAATCGTCGTACCTAAATCCACTCATCATGCTGCTACTAGCCTTATGACATTCATTTCATGGCTGAGTGATATTCCATTGTACATAAGGACCACAACTTCTTTATCCATTTTTCTCTTTCCTGGGATATTGAAGGTGGAATGAAGTGGAGGTCCTTGTCAACAGAGCAGCCCTAAACTTTGGGGTGCTTGTGTCTTGCTGATTTTTCATTTTCCCAATTTATACCCCCATGAGTGGAAGTGCCCTATGCTCTCTAAGCTGTGTTTTTTAGATGTTTCAGGACACACCGTACACTTCTCCAGAGTGGCTGTTGGCAATTTACATCCCGCCCATCAGTGTAGCAAGGCTCCCATTTCTCCATGGCCTGTCCTGCATTTCTGGTTTTGAGACTTTATTCAGCATGGCCCTTTTGACCGATGGGTAGCGAGTCTTCTTTGTAGCCCTGATTTGCCTTTCCAGGTTGCTTGGTTGGCCAAAAAGGGCGTATGCGTTTTTTCCTGAATATATTCAGGAAAAAACGCATACGCCCTTTTTGGCCAAGGGCATCATTGTCAACGTTTTGCCGCTTTTCATGTGCTTTAAAGGCGATTCGAATCTACCTCCTGAAATCTGTTTCCTGCAATTCGGCCTTGATTACAAATCCTCTTCTTTGCCTTCCCTCAATATATTTGTGGACGAGAGTTATCATTTATAACTCTGCAGGTTTGTGAATTGCAGTGCCCTGAAGCTCCATTTTACAACTCGCTTTTTTGGGAGCTGGCCGCAAAAGCACAGGATGGCTTCAGGCCCTGTTCTGCTTTCGGGGGCGATGATTAGCCTGTGGTTAATTCTTCTTCCTGATGGGAAAATAGAGTGACCTGTGCCTGTCCCAACACCAAGAGCTAGTCTCTCACTGGTTCCCCGTCTACCCGTTCATCCTCAGGACAAATTGCAACCTGTACAGAACAGGAGGTTAAAGGTGCTGATGCTCCAAGTAGGGAGATTGTTAGTAAAGCGGCTGGAATGGCGAACCCGGGCACAAGGAGAAGAGAAATGAGGTGCGTTTTAGAAACCTTTCCCCATCACATGGTGTACCATCTTTTTGTTTTCTCATGCATGTTTTCGATGTAGGAAGATGCCCTTGAACCTGGAGATTTGGGACCCATGCGATGGGTACCACGCAGTATTACTTTAAAGGGTCTGCGTTTGCTCACCCAACCTCACCAAACCTCTCAGCCCCAAGAGTGTCCACCCTTATGTCTCATCCAGCTGTGGGTCTAGATATGGTCAATCCAGGTTGCATCACAGCCCCTGAACGCATTGTGTAAGAATTTCTCTCTCTTTCATTGTCTTTGTTTCATGGGTTTGTAAAAGTAATTTATTTTTATAATGGGGTTTAGCTGCTTTTCACTGCTGTGTTTATGCCGCTTTACACCCACTTGACACACTAACAGAGAGATATCAATACATAGGTTTTAAGATTATTACTAGTCAGATATATTCTTGTGCGGTGAATAGGGTGTGTTGAGTCCAGTTCTCTGAGCAAGGAGTAGGTCTTGTCTATTACATATTGGGTTTATGGAACGGTATCTGAGCTAATTTGAAACCCTTGTTTTATGTATCACCCCACCTCACCTTTCCCGTTAAGCAGCCATAGTGTGTTTTCTGCATGTGTGACTCTGTTCTGTTTTGTAATTCAGTTCAAGTGTGACGCTTTTTACATTCCCTCTATAAGTGATACCTTATGAGAAGTGTCCTTTTCTGTGTGACTTATTTCACTTAGAATCGTCGTACCTAAATCCACTCATCATGCTGCTACTAGCCTTATGACATTGATTTCATGGCTGAGTGATATTCCATTGTACATAAGGACCACAACTTCTTTATCCATTTTTCTCTTTCCTGGGATATTGAAGGTGGAATGAAGTGGAGGTCCTTGTCAACAGAGCAGCCCTAAACTTTGGGGTGCTTGTGTCTTGCTGATTTTTCATTTTCCCAATTTATACCCCCATGAGTGGAAGTGCCCTATGCTCTCTAAGCTGTGTTTTTTAGATGTTTCAGGACACACCGTACACTTCTCCAGAGTGGCTGTTGGCAATTTACATCCCGCCCATCAGTGTAGCAAGGCTCCCATTTCTCCATGGCCTGTCCTGCATTTCTGGTTTTGAGACGTTTTTCAGCATGGCCCTTTTGACCGATGGGTAGCGAGTCTTCTTTGTAGCGCTGATTTGCCTTTCCAGGTTGCTTGGTTGGCCAAAAACGGCGTATGCGTTTTTTCCTGAATATATTCAGGAAAAAACGCATACGCCCTTTTTGGCCAAGGGCATCATTGTCAACGTTTTGCCGCTTTTCATGTGCTTTAAAGGCGATTCGAATCTACCTCCTGAAATCTGTTTCCTGCAATTCTGCCTTGATTTCAAATCCTCTTCTTTGCCTTCCCTCAATATATTTGTGGACGAGAGTTATCATTTATAACTCTGCAGGTTTGTGAATTGCAGTGCCCTGAAGCTTCATTTTACAACTCGCATTTTTGGGAGCTGGCCTCAAAAGCGCAGGATGGCTTCAGGCCCTGTTCTGCTTCCGGGGGGGAAGATGAGCCTGTGGTTAATTCTTATTCCTGATTGGAAAATAGTGTGACCTGTGCCTGTCCCAACACCAAGAGCTAGTCTCTCACTGGTTCCCCGTGTACCCGTTCATCCTCAGGACAAATTGCAACCTGTACAGAACAGGAGGTTAAAGGTGCTGATGCTCCAAGTAGGGAGATTGTTAGTAAAGCGGCTGGAATGGCGAACCCGGGCACAAGGAGAAGAGAAATGAGGTGCGTTTTAGAAACCTTTCCCCATCACATGGTGTACCATCTTTTTGTTTTCTCATGCATGTTTTCGATGTAGGAAGATCCCCTTGAACCTGGAGATTTGGGTCCCATGGGATGGGTACCACGCAGTAGTACTTTAAAGGGTCTGCGTTTGCTCACCCAACCTCACCAAACCTCTCAGCCCCAAGAGTGTCCACCCTTATGTCTCATCCAGCTGTGGGTCTAGATATGGTCAATCCAGGTTGCATCACAGCCCCTGAACGCATTGTGTAAGAATTTCTCTCTCTTTCATTGTCTTTGTTTCATGGGTTTGTAAAAGTAATTTATTTTTATAATGGGGTTTAGCTGCTTTTCACTGCTGTGTTTATGCCGCTTTACACCCACTTGACACACTAACAGAGAGATATCAATACATAGGTTTTAAGATTATTACTAGTCAGATATATTCTTGTGCGGTGAATAGGGTGTGTTGAGTCCAGTTCTCTGAGCAAGGAGTAGGTCTTGTCTATTACATATTGGGTTTATGGAACGGTATCTGAGCTAATTTGAAACCCTTGTTTTATGTATCACCCCACCTCACCTTTCCCGTTAAGCAGCCATAGTGTGTTTTCTGCATGTGTGACTCTGTTCTGTTTTGTAATTCAGTTCAAGTGTAACGCTTTTGACATTCCCTCTATAAGTGATACCTTATGAGAAGTGTCCTTTTCTGTGTGACTTATTTCACTTAGAATCGTCGTACCTAAATTCACTCATCATGCTGCTACTAGCCTTATGACATTCATTTCATGGCTGAGTGATATTCCATTGTACATAAGGACCACAACTTCTTTATCCATTTTTCTCTTTCCTGGGATATTGAAGGTGGAATGAAGTGGAGGTCCTTGTCAACAGAGCAGCCCTAAACTTTGGGGTGCTTGTGTCTTGCTGATTTTTCATTTTCCCAATTTATACCCCCATGAGTGGAAGTGCCCTATGCTCTCTAAGCTGTGTTTTTTAGATGTTTCAGGACACACCGTACACTTCTCCAGAGTGGCTGTTGGCAATTTACATCCCGCCCATCAGTGTAGCAAGGCTCCCATTTCTCCATGGCCTGTCCTGCATTTCTGGTTTTGAGACTTTATTCAGCATGGCCCTTTTGACCGATGGGTAGCGAGTCTTCTTTGTAGCCCTGATTTGCCTTTCCAGGTTGCTTGGTTGGCCAAAAAGGGCGTATGCGTTTTTTCCTGAATATATTCAGGAAAAAACGCATACGCCCTTTTTGGCCAAGGGCATCATTGTCAACGTTTTGCCGCTTTTCATGTGCTTTAAAGGCGATTCGAATCTACCTCCTGAAATCTGTTTCCTGCAATTCGACCTTGATTACAAATCCTCTTCTTTGCCTTCCCTCAATATATTTGTGGACGAGAGTTATCATTTATAACTCTGCAGGTTTGTGAATTGCAGTGCCCTGAAGCTCCATTTTACAACTCGCTTTTTTGGGAGCTGGCCGCAAAAGCACAGGATGGCTTCAGGCCCTGTTCTGCTTTCGGGGGCGATGATTAGCCTGTGGTTAATTCTTCTTCCTGATGGGAAAATAGAGTGACCTGTGCCTGTCCCAACACCAAGAGCTAGTCTCTCACTGGTTCCCCGTGTACCCGTTCATCCTCAGGACAAATTGCAACCTGTACAGAACAGGAGGTTAAAGGTGCTGATGCTCCAAGTAGGGAGATTGTTAGTAAAGCGGCTGGAATGGCGAACCCGGGCACAAGGAGAAGAGAAATGAGGTGCGTTTTAGAAACCTTTCCCCATCACATGGTGTACCATCTTTTTGTTTTCTCATGCATGTTTTCGATGTAGGAAGATGCCCTTGAACCTGGAGATTTGGGACCCATGCGATGGGTACCACGCAGTATTACTTTAAAGGGTCTGCGTTTGCTCACCCAACCTCACCAAACCTCTCAGCCCCAAGAGTGTCCACCCTTATGTCTCATCCAGCTGTGGGTCTAGATATGGTCAATCCAGGTTGCATCACAGCCCCTGAACGCATTGTGTAAGAATTTCTCTCTCTTTCATTGTCTTTGTTTCATGGGTTTGTAAAAGTAATTTATTTTTATAATGGGGTTTAGCTGCTTTTCACTGCTGTGTTTATGCCGCTTTACACCCACTTGACACACTAACAGAGAGATATCAATACATAGGTTTTAAGATTATTACTAGTCAGATATATTCTTGTGCGGTGAATAGGGTGTGTTGAGTCCAGTTCTCTGAGCAAGGAGTAGGTCTTGTCTATTACATATTGGGTTTATGGAACGGTATCTGAGCTAATTTGAAACCCTTGTTTTATGTATCACCCCACCTCACCTTTCCCGTTAAGCAGCCATAGTGTGTTTTCTGCATGTGTGACTCTGTTCTGTTTTGTAATTCAGTTCAAGTGTGACGCTTTTTACATTCCCTCTATAAGTGATACCTTATGAGAAGTGTCCTTTTCTGTGTGACTTATTTCACTTAGAATCGTCGTACCTAAATCCACTCATCATGCTGCTACTAGCCTTATGACATTGATTTCATGGCTGAGTGATATTCCATTGTACATAAGGACCACAACTTCTTTATCCATTTTTCTCTTTCCTGGGATATTGAAGGTGGAATGAAGTGGAGGTCCTTGTCAACAGAGCAGCCCTAAACTTTGGGGTGCTTGTGTCTTGCTGATTTTTCATTTTCCCAATTTATACCCCCATGAGTGGAAGTGCCCTATGCTCTCTAAGCTGTGTTTTTTAGATGTTTCAGGACACACCGTACACTTCTCCAGAGTGGCTGTTGGCAATTTACATCCCGCCCATCAGTGTAGCAAGGCTCCCATTTCTCCATGGCCTGTCCTGCATTTCTGGTTTTGAGACTTTATTCAGCATGGCCCTTTTGACCGATGGGTAGCGAGTCTTCTTTGTAGCCCTTATTTACCTTTCCAGGTTGCTTGTTTGGCCAAAAAGGGCGTATGCGTTTTTTCCTGAATATATTCAGGAAAAAACGCATACGCCCTTTTTGGCCAAGGGCATCATTGTCAACGTTTTGCCGCTTTTCATGTGCTTTAAAGGCGATTCGAATCTACCTCCTGAAATCTGTTTCCTGCAATTCGGCCTTGATTTCAAATCCTCTTCTTTGCCTTCCCTCAATATATTTGTGGACGAGAGTTATCATTTATAACTCTGCAGGTTTGTGAATTGCAGTGCCCTGAAGCTCCATTTTACAACTCGCTTTTTTGGGAGCTGGCCGCAAAAGCGCAGGATGGCTTCAGGCCCTGTTCTGCTTTCGGGGGCGATGATTAGCCTGTGGTTAATTCTTCTTCCTGATGGGAAAATAGAGTGACCTGTGCCTGTCCCAACACCAAGAGCTAGTCTCTCACTGGTTCCCCGTCTACCCGTTCATCCTCAGGACAAATTGCAACCTGTACAGAACAGGAGGTTAAAGGTGCTGATGCTCCAAGTAGGGAGATTGTTAGTAAAGCGGCTGGAATGGCGAACCCGGGCACAAGGAGAAGAGAAATGAGGTGCGTTTTAGAAACCTTTCCCCATCACATGGTGTACCATCTTTTTGTTTTCTCATGCATGTTTTCGATGTAGGAAGATGCCCTTGAACCTGGAGATTTGGGACCCATGCGATGGGTACCACGCAGTATTACTTTAAAGGGTCTGCGTTTGCTCACCCAACCTCACCAAACCTCTCAGCCCCAAGAGTGTCCACCCTTATGTCTCATCCAGCTGTGGGTCTAGATATGGTCAATCCAGGTTGCATCACAGCCCCTGAACGCATTGTGTAAGAATTTCTCTCTCTTTCATTGTCTTTGTTTCATGGGTTTGTAAAAGTAATTTATTT